>NC_045988.1:20268922-20568922 GCF_010909765.2 Amblyraja radiata
CAATTTCTTCCCAGCTGTTATCAGGCAACTGAACCGTCCTCTCACCAGCTGGAGAGCGGTCCTGCCCACCATCGACCTCATTGGAGACCCTCGGACAATCTTTGCTCGGACTTTACTGAACTTTATCTTACACTAATCGATATCCCCATTCTCCTGTATGTACACTGCGGGCGGTTTAATTGTAATCATATATGGTCTTCCCACTGGCTGGGTAGCATGCTTTTCACTGTACCTCAGCACACGTGACAATGAACTAAACTAAACTAAACTAAACTAAACTAGTCATGCTTTGTTGCTGGTGTTCTGCATTTTGTTTCTCTCAAGTGATGCTTTTTCCTTTCTGTGCTCACTGCAGTGCCTCCCCAGATCATCGTGAGGCCCCGCGACCAGATCGTGGCCCAGGGCCGCTCGGTCACCTTCCTCTGTGAGACGAAGGGGAATCCTCCACCCGCTGTCTTTTGGCAAAAAGAGGGAAGCCAGGTAGGACATGCCCTGCTCGAGCAAGGGTCACAGTGCCAACATGGTCATGTGTAGGAAGGAACTGCATATGCCGGTTTACACCGAAGATAGACACAAAATGCTGGAGTAGCTCAGCGGGACAGGCAGCGTCTCTGGGGAGAAGGAATGGGGGATGTTTCGGGTTGAGAAATATTGTTTTAGACTTCAGAGATTAGACTCTAGAGATGGAACACAGAAACAAGCTCTTTGGCCCACTGAATCCACGCCGACCAGCAATCACCATTACACTAGCACTATCCTACATGCTAGGGCCAACTTATAATTTACAGAAACCAATTAACCTACAAACCTGCACGCCTTTGGAGTGTTGGAGAAACCGGAGCACCCGGAGAAAACCCACGTGGTTGCAAGAACGTACAAACTCCGTACAGACAGCACCCGTAGGCATGGTCAAACCCGGGTCTGTGGCGGCTCGCTGTATTATTCCTCGACGTAAAAAGGAATCGGAAATATTCCCGTGAGAAGAGCTGAGGTCAGGCACGGCGAAAAGAAAATGGGGAACACGAGGAACTGCAGACACTGGAACCTTTAGTACAGCATGTTGTGTGGGAGTAACTCAGTAGGTCAGGCAGCATCTTTGAAAGGAGAAGCTGGAGTAAGTGGGTCAGGCAGCATCTTTGAGAGGAGGGGCTGGAGTAACACAGTGGGTCAGGCAGCATCTTTGAGAGGAGGGGCTGGAGTAACTCAGTGGGTCAGGCAGCATCTTTGAGAGGAGGTGCTGGAGTAACTCAGTGGGTCAGGCAGCATCTTTGAGAGGAGGGGCTGGAGTAACTCAGTGGGTCAGGCAGCATCTTTGAGAGGAGGTGCTGGAGTAACTCAGTGGGTCAGGCAGCATCTTCTGGCAGTTAATGGCTTCTCATTCGAAAGGTGCTCTCAGACTAGTCACAGTTATAATGGTTGGGGAAATATAAAATATCCTACTGTTGAAATAGAGACAATCGTGCAATAGTGGGCATCTGATCAGGGGGGTATTGTCAGGGTGGTGAAGGGTGCTGATGAGCACAGAGCTGGTGGGGGGAGTGAGAGATGCAGTTTTGTTTACCATCCTCCACCTTAAGCGGCCGTAATTGATGCTGATCACGTCCAGCCGAGCCGAGAGCATCCATTTCCCCAGCGCACAGATTCTTTGTTTTTGATGAACACACAAAAGAGAAAGACAAATGACACACTTACAAACAGGGCAACTCATCCTGAGAGGTTTTCTCTCAGCTGGCAGGCCTTAAAGACCTTTCGCGAGACGCTAAGCTTTTGCGTGCAGAGGCAGCTTTCTGAGGCTTCCAAGTGCCTTTCAGGAGCTGCTGGACTTCCACATGAGTGATCCTGTTAAGAACTCGAGTCCAGAGAGTGTCTCTGCAAATGCTGGCGCACCAAGTAGTTACTGTAACTACATGACATGGGCTTAAGCTCCTGGGAACTGGTCTCCAGGGTTAACTGTTACATCTAGGTGACAAAGATGTAATGAAGATATTACGGCAATGAAGATATTACTATGTAAAACCAGAACAGCTGTTAGAAGTATGCTGTTGCTTTAAATTGGATCATTTCCAACGACTGAACGAAGTAGTCCTTAAAGAATAAAATTCATGGCCTTTTATCCAGTTTCTCCAGGGACCTGCACTGCTAATTTACCCAAATTTTCACAATCAAATAACTTACAAGACTGGTATATGACAGCTTGTAATCTGCCGAGATACAAATACCATCAAAAAGCAATGACAATATATCTGTTCCCAATCTCCAACATTAGACCTTACACTTTAGAGAGAGATACAGCGCGGAAACAGGCCCTTTGGCCAACCGAGTCCCTGCCGACCATCGATCACCCTGTTTACTTGCACTATCCCGCACACACTGGGGACAATTTACAATGTTACCAAAGTAAATCAGCCTACAGACCTGTACGTCTTTGGAGCGTGAACGAAGATCGCAGCATGCGGAGAAAACATCCGCAGTCACTGGGAGAACGTACAAACTCCGTACAGACAGCACCCGCAGTCAGGATCGATCCAGTGTCTCTGGCGCTATGAGGCAGCAGCTCGACCGTTGCGCAACTGAGGCGCCCTATGTTTGAAGTGAGGATGGAATCCATTGTAGTTTAGTCCCCTACAAACGGAATCAAGGTGGTTACTCAGAAGCGAAAGTTGCATTGGTAAAAGTGATGAGGAAAACATCAATAACAGCTGGGGGAGGGAATGTACGTGAATCCTTGAGGTGAAAGATAAAAGCATGGAAGGAAAGGAGGATAATTTCAATTTGATTGAGCATTAGTTAAAAGTCAAAAGCAGAGGAGCAAATCACTCGTAGTCAGTGGTGGGATAGCATTAAGTCTGTGCTCGGTACTATGATATGTTGGAAGGAACTGCAGATGCTGGTTTAAACCAATGGTAGACACAAAAAGCTGGAGTAACTCAGAGGGTTAGACAGCAACTCCGGAGATATGGTATAGGTGATGTTTTAGGTCGAGACCCTTCTTCACTGAGAGTCAGGGGATAGGGTAATGAGAGATATAGACGGTGATATGGAGAGATGTAGAACACATGAATGAAAGATATGCAAAAAAGTTATGATGATAAAGGAAACAGGTCATTGTTAGCTGTGGGTACACAAAATTGCTGGAGAAACTCAGCGGGTGCAGCAGCATCTATGGAGCGAAGGAAATAGGCGACGTTTCGGGCCGAAACCCTTCTTAGCTGTGGGCTTGGTGACAACGAGTAGAGACAATGAGACTCAACATGACGACTTTGAAAACTAGTACAACAACTTGGGTGGGGGAGGGATGGAGAGAGAGGGGAAGCAAGGGTTACTTGAAGTTAGAGAAATCAATATTCATACTAATATTCATCGTACTATGGTCAGGTTGGGACTCAGCTGTGTTGCATCAACAATGATATAGGGGTAGAAAAGGGTGTACCCAGATTCACAGGTGACACAAAGTTAGTTATAATCATAAACTGCGAACTAAAGCACAAATTGACTACATTCTATTTGATAATTTCAGTAATGTGGGAAAGTTGGAGTCGTGCAGCCTGGAAACAGATCCTTCAGCCCACGCCCACAATCAAGCTCCCATTTATACTAATCTTGCACTAATCCCATGTTATTTTCTTCACTTTCCCATCAACTCCCATCTCCCGACCCCCGTGCCAGAGAGTGTACCCCTCACTACACATCAGCAGGGCAGAGCATGGCAAGTGATAGGTGGACACAGTGAGGTGTGCCGTCCCCTGATAATGAACAGGTTCTGTGTTTACAGATGCCCACAAGTCTATTTTGTCCGTAAATTGAAATAACCACCTATTACTTGCCAGCCTTTGTCCTGTCCCTTTTCACTTCCAGCTTTCTCCACCCTCTCCCCACCCCCCCCCCCCGTATCAGTCTGAAGAAGGGTCCCGACCAGAAGCATCAATCATCTATCCATGTTCTCCAGAAATGTAGCTTGACTCACTGAGTTACTCCAGCACTTTGTGTTCTTTTGTGTAAACCAGCATCTGCAGTTCCTTGTGTCTACACCATATCTGTGACAACATTGTTTGATTTAATTTCACTCACAACATAGCCTCACCCATTACACTGGAAAAGTGAATAAAGTTAACTGTTACCTCGTGTACGACTGATATCTGAAGTCCTTTAAGTAACTCACAGAAGAGCCTGCATTTTCATCACGTCAAGTTTAAATCTATCAACCAATCCGGCCCAAATGCGTGTTATAGCTTGTTGTACAGCGGACAAGATCCTGTTTTAGGATGAGGAACGGCAGAATGCATTATTCAAATGGAGCGTCATAATCCAGGATAGGTCAGGTAACTATCTCAATGTGTATCCCAGATAGGTGCTGGGAAATTGAGAATGACTTGATTTTTACAGCTACGTGCTGAGACACTTTCTGCACTAGATTGAGTGCTGCTGTGCATCTCTAATCAGATCATTTCCAGTTGAATTTCCTTATCTCCAATCTACATGATTTGGTTACTTCAGATTATGATCCAGGAAGGGTCAGATAATGAGAGTAACATCCTACTGAAATCTGTGAACTTACAAGATGGCAAACAAATAACCAGTGCAGGCTTATATTCCAGAGTTAATTCCCCATCTTATTAAATCCCATTTATTCAGTCAGCAACGATTGAATTACATTTTCTTTACTGTCCTTGACAAATGAGCCAAGGATGAGATACAAATGCATCAAATTGTCAGGACTTCGCTTCATGGAAGGGTGGTTGTAGCAGATTCAGTACTGACTTGCGGAAGAATCAAGAGTGTTTTATTGTCAAATGTCCCAGATAGAACAATGAAATTCTTACTTGAATAGAATTAGATAAAGGCTTAAAGGGGAGTAAATTGCAGAGTTCACAGGAAAGAGCAAGGGGAGTAACAGCAAATTGATAGCTCTTGCAGGTATTGGTATGAAAGGCCAAATAGCCTACAGTAATGGAAGAAACTGTTGGGATGCCAAAGTGTTTCACGAGAGAATTATCGAACTTTGTAAGATTGAACAAAATCAGCAATACGATTCTAAGTGTCATTCTCTGTGTGTTGTGTTTGTCTGGAGATAGAGAACGAGAGATTGCATCTTGATGCTGGTGTGCACATTAAATTGGAAAATTGTGCATCATAAATTCTTATAATTCAGTGTTTCGCTGATTAGAGAAGATAGACACAAAATTTGGAGCATCTGTGGACGACATGCATAGGGACACAAAATGCTGGAGTAACTCAGCAGGTCAGGCAGCATCTCTGGAGAGAAGGAATGGGTGACGTGACGAGTCGAGACCCTTCGTCAGTCTCGACCCGAAACGTCACCCATTCCTTCTCTCCAGAGATGTTTGCCTGTCCCGCTCCAGCATTTTGTGTCTACCTTTGGTTTAAACCAGCATCTGCAGTTCCTTTCCTACACATCATGTGTGTATGTGAATGCAGTCCACCCGTGCGTGCATGCTTATGTGTGCGCGTATATGTGAGCGGGTGTAAGTGTCTGTGCCTCTGTGTGTGTGAGTGTCTATCTTTCGAATAACACAATAAATTATATGTGCTTCTTCCTCCAGATCCTGCTTTTTCCCAGCCAGCCACATCCTTTGGGGCGTTTCTCTGTCTCGTCGAAAGGTGAACTGACAATTACTGATGTCCAGTCAGGCGATTCAGGGTATTACATGTGTCAGGCGATCAGCGTGGCTGGCAGCATTCTGTCCAAAGCACTGCTGGAGGTGGAAGATGGTAAGTCCAAGCAAAGTGTATGTTTGATATCCACTTGCCTGCTGTTTGTTCATAAGTTCATAAGTTATAGGAGCAGAATTAGGCTATTCAATCATGGCTGATGTGTCAAAAGAACCTCATGATCACAATGACTTCATGATGGATGCATTAAAGAGAAAGTTAGATATAGCTCTTCGGGCTAACTGAATTAAGGGATATGGGGAAAAAGCATGAACAGGGTCCTGATTCTGGATGATCATCCATGATCATATTGAATGGCGGTGCTGGCTCGAAGGGCAGAATGGCCTACTCCTCCACCTAACTTTATAGACAATATGTTTCTATGTTTTAAGTTTCTATGTTTCTGTTTCATACGTTCACGTGATAGGAGCAGAGTTAGGCCATTTGGCCCATCAAGTCCACACCACCGTTCAATCATGGCTGATCTCGCTTTCTCTCTCAACCCCATTGTCCTGTCCTCCCCATAAGCCCTGACACCCTTGAGAAACAAGAATCTGTCAACCTCTGCTTTAAAAATATCCATTGAAATGGTCTGCAGCAATGAATTCCAGAAATTCACCACCGTAAAACTAAAGACATTTCTCCTCATCTCCTTTCTAAAGATGAGTCTTTTTATTCTGAGGCCTCTGTTCCTAGACTCTCCCAGTAGTGGAAACATCCATGAGTGTGTGGATGTTGTGAGTGCTGGAAGAAAAGAATTGCTCTCTGTACCAGGTTTGTATTCGTGCATTTATAATATACTCAGATAACGGCATTTGTTTAAAATGCCCATAAATCAATTTTGTCTGCAAGTCAGAAAAGACACAAGAATCACTTAACGTGGTTGCCGTATCTCCACAGTAATGTATTTAATAAGTATAAGTACGTAAAGTTAAGAGAGAGGGGAAACTAGTTCTGCTGCTGGAACATTACATTTTTCAATTTAATAATATTATGGGCATCTGTTTATTTATAGTGATGGCCATAAGTCCGTCATTCAAAACATGAATGGGGTATGGTGCAATAAAAGGAAATATATTCCTGTGAGCGTATATCTGTAATTAATTCAAGTCCGCAATTTATCTGCTCCAACAAATCAACTGTGTTGGATATTTGAAAAGTCGTTGAGCACTGTGATTCTTTCTCAGCATTAGCACAGTATCAAAACTCCTGCAGTGATTCTGCATCTTTGGGGAGTCTGAACTCACACTGATTACATTCCAGATCATTGTAGAGGGCTAAGAGTCCAGGGCAACCCTCAAACCTAACTTGAAAACATGGGATTTCATTGCTGAGATTTCTCAACTCTTCAATTTCTTTATGTAATTATTTTCTTTATATAATATGTTATTCTTTTCTTGCCCTGAAATCCCTTCACCCACCCTGCCTCTCTAAGGAAGCCACTTGAATCTTATTAGCTGGCTGGCTGTTGAACTGGCCCAGAGCACACTTGAGAGGGAATAGTCAAGCTGACTGAATTGAAACATACAGTGGTTTGCAAAAGTTTTCATGCCCCTTGAACTTTTCCACATTTTGTCACGTTACGACCACAAACGTAAATGTATTTTATTGGGATTTTATGTGATCGACCAACACAAAGTGGTGCATAATTGTGAAGTGGAAGGAAAATGATACATGGTTTTCAATTTTTTTTACAAATAAAAAACTGACAAGTGTGGCGTGCAAAAGTATTCAGCCCCCCTGAGTCAATACATTGTAGAACCACCTTTCGCTGCAATTACAGCTGCAAGTCTTTTGGGGTATGTCTCTACCAGCTTTGCACATCTAGAGACTGAAATGTTTGCCCATTCTTCTTTGCTAAATAGCTCAAGCTCAGTCAGATTGGATGGAGAGCATCTGTGAACAGCAATTTTCAAGTCTTGTCAGAGATTCTCAATTGGATTTAGGTCTGGACTTTGACTGGGCCATTCTAACACATGAATATGCTTTGATCTAAACCATTCCATTGTAGCTCTGGCTGTATGTTTAGGGTCGTTGTCCTGCTGGAAGGTGAACCTCCGCCCCAGTCTCAAGTCTTTTGCAGACTCTAACAGGTTTTCTTCCAAGATTGCCCTGTATTTGGCTCCATCCATCTTCCCATCAACTCTGACCAGCTTCCCTGTCCCTGCTGAAGAAAAGCATCCCCACAGCATGATGCTGCCACCACCATGTTTCACAGTGGGGACGGTGTGTTCAGGGTGATGTGCAGTGTTAGTTTCCCGCCACACATAGTGTTTTGCATTTAGGTCAAAAACTTCAATTTTGGTCTCATCTGACCAGAGCACCTTCCTCCACATGTTGGCTGTGTCCCCCACATGGCTTGTGGCAACTGCAAACGGGACTTCTTATGGCTTTTTTTCAACAATGGCTTTCTTCTTGCCACTCTTCCATAAAGGCCCGATTTGTGGAGTGCACGACTAATAGTTGTCCTGTGGCCAGACTCTCCCACCTGAGCTGTGGATCTCTGCAACTCCTCCAGAGTTACCATGGGCCTCTTGGCTGCTTCTCTGATCAATGCTCTCCTTGCCCGGCCTGTCAGTTTAGGTGGACGGCCATGTCTTGGTAGGTTTGCAGTTGTGCCATACTCTTTCCGTTTTCGGATGATGGATTGAACAGTGCTCCGTGAAATGTTCAAAGCTTGGGATATTTTTTTATAACCTAACCCTGCTTTAAACTTCTCCACAACTTTATCCCTGACCTGTCTGGTGTGTTCCTTGGGCTTCATGATGCTGTTTGTTCACTAATGTTCTCTAACAAACCTCTGAGGCCTTCACAGAACAGCTGTATTTATACTGAGATTAGATTACACACAAGTGGACTCTATTTACTAATTAGGTGACTTCTGAAGGCAATTGGTTGCACTGGATTTTATTTAGTGGTATCAGAGTAAAGGGGGCTGAATACTTTTGCACGCCACACTTTTCAGTTCTTTATTTGTAAAAAAATTTGAAAACCATGTATCATTTTCCTTCCACTTTACAATTATGCGCCACTTTGTGTTGGTCTATCACATAAAATCCCAATAAAATACATTTACGTTTGTGGTTGTAACGTGACAAAATGTGGAAAAGTTCAAGGGGTATGAAAACTTTTGCAAGCCACTGTAGAAGGTTCATCTTCCAGAGGAGCGTCAGGAGCCAGTGGTGGGCCACCTGCTGCCACATGCGGCGGCAGGCAAAGATCGGGGACCTTTTGTAACTCAGCCAGCACTAGAAACATGGGGACATTTGTGTGCTGCCTATGTGAGGTCTGCGATATGATTTTATCAGTTTGTACGCAAATCAAAGTATTTCACTGTACCTCGCTACATGGGCAATAAAGTATCATTGAATCGTTGAACTATTCATGGCAATCAGATTCCTGTGAGGATAGGTTTAAGAAAGAACTGCAGATGCTGGAAAAATCGAAGGAAACTCACCCACTGAGTTTCTCCAGCATTTTTGTCTACCCGTGAGGATAGGAATAATTTTGTGGTAAAGCATTGGAAAGGAATGGTTAATATTGATATTAATCATAATATTGATTTTCCTCATCTGAATATCCCACTTCTTCATAGTTGGCGTTTCTTCACAAAACTAAAATGATTGAAGGTGAACTGCACTATAATTCCTCACCGCCACTCTGCTGCCTCATATCTCAGTCCCAGGTTCAATCCTGACCTCAGCTGCGGTAGCGTGGAATTTGCATGTTCTCCCTGAGACTGCGTGGGTTTCCTCCGAGTGCTCTAGTTTGCCCCCACATCCTGTAGAGCTAATAAAGAACTTGTAGTGTGAGGGGAATGGATGAGAAAGCAGGATATCATAGAACTAGTGTGATTGGGCTATCGATGGTTGGGAGACACAGAATGCTGGAGTAACTCAGCGGAACAGGCAGCATCTCTGGAGAGAATCTCTGGAGAGAAGGAATGGTTGGAGTGGACTCGGTGAGCCACAGGGCCTGTTTCCATTGCTGTATTTCTAAATTAAGCTAAACTACTGCTGGGGTAGAGTGGACCACAGTCCTGGCAACATCAGTATCAGAAGTTCTAATTGACATTGCATGTAGTGTATTGTCTTTCCGCTGACTGGTTAGCATGCAACAAAAGCTTTTCACTGTACCTCGGTACAAGTGGCAATAAGCTGAACTGAACTCAACATCAGCGCCATTTAAGAACTTCGACGGAACAACAAACTAGATTGACTGCTTAGAGGAATCATTTGGGGCTCACACGAACCTCTGCTAAAACATGTCAGGCGTGTGTCAGTCCAAGTGATCTGGGGTGTATTCCTCCAGGATGGCATGAGATGTGGGATCCCCTCTGGCACTCTGAATGATGAGCGCAGCCTGCGGTCTCTGACAGGATGACAGCTCTCCCCTGGATTACCTCTTCCTGGAGCCAGTCGTTTACATTGATTGATTTCCCCAGCACCCCCATCCTCCCTGCCTCCCTCCCTGCCTCCCTCCCTGCCTCCCTCCCTCCCTCCCTGCCTGCCTGCCTGCAGATTGTTACTGGGAAATCCAATTGAGTGTGAGCTTTCATCTGGCCATCAGAGCTTCCAAATCGATGGGGAATAATTAGTGCCATAAATGAATACAGGAAATGAAATGCGGGGAGATTGCCTCTGTACTGCATCCTCTTTCTTTAATTTAACCTCATCTGGTTCGTATGATCTTGGAAGCAGGATTACTGGCACATGCCCATATTATAGCCTACATAATAGCAGTCTCGGGACATTCCGATTATGGTCTGTATAAATACAGTCATTTCTTTATAATTAGCGCAAGTTGAACTCTTACAACTGTACATGTATCCTGTTTGAATCAGTCCAAATTGAAGGCATACCAGCTCTTCTTCTAGTGTCGAGGAAGGAACAGTATCTTAGATGTGGGTTCTTAACTATCTGGAGTGTGTGTTATATAACAAACTTGTAATCGTCACAGAAATCTGCCAAATTTCGATTTTCTTTATTCTACTCTTACTAACCATTTTGTACGTTGATTTGCACGCACTCTACCGCTTTCTTCTTTTTGAAGCAAAAGATTGATTCAAATTTACAGATTTAATCTAATTACAGGTTTGATGCATCTCTTTGATCTTCTCAAAGGAACTTGTGTTCTTAACTCGTCAGTGGAATCTTGTGACATTCCTTCCACTGAATCAACTTTTAGAATTCACACATGATCACGTAACTCGTCTGTATTCTCCAGTATATCCCTTGCGGGATTTATTAACATCCCCTGAATCTGTCGCCTTCTTTCGCAAGATGCCTCTTCAACTACTGCGCACTTCACCCATCACTCCAACATCCTGCTTTTGAATAGCATTTCTACTGAGTGGTGTTAACATACAAACGCTATTGCCTTAGAGTCATAGAGCCCTGCACACCAGGGAAACAGGCTCTTCAGCCCAACTCGTCCATGCTGACCAAGATGCTCTATCTAAGCTAATATAGGAAGGAACTGCAGATGTTGGTTTAAACCGAAGATGCACACAAAATGCTGGAGTAACGCAGCGGGATAGGCAGCATCTCTGGATAGAAGGAATGGGTGATGTTTCGGGTCCATAGACAAGACCCTTCTTCAGACTGAGTCGGGGGAGAGGGAGATACATAGATAATGTGATGTGTGAAAACAGGACAAAGGGAATGGAGATCAAGGAAAATGTAGACTAGATCATTGTTAGCTGGGAGAAGGTAACAAGAAAGGAAACAGAGATAAAATGTTGTCGGAGACAGTCAGACTGGTTGGAGAACTGGGAATGGGGAGGGGATGGAAAGAGAGGGAAGGCAAGGGTTACTTGAAGTTAGCAAAGTCAATGTTCATACCGCTTAGATGTAAGCTGCCCAAGCGAAATATGAGGTGTTGTCCCTCCAATTTGCGCTGGGCCTCACTCTGATAGTGGAGGAGGCCCAGGACAGAGAGGTCAGTGTGGAATGGGAGGGGGAGTTAAAGTGTTTAACAACCGGGACATCAGGTAGGTTAATAATAATAATAATAATAATAATAATAATAATAATAATATATTTTATTGTCATTGCACGTCAGTGCAACGAGATTTAGTATGCAGCTCCAACCGATGAAAAAGAAAAGTAAAATAAATAAATAAGCTGTGTGTCGTGACCATCCGAGGGAGACAGTCCAGGGGGGGTGGGGGGCACTCAGCAGGGCCGGTTCAGAGCCGCTATAGCTCTTGGAATAAAGCTGTTTCTGAGTCTGGAGGTACGGGCGTAGAAGGCCTTGTAACGTCTGCCGGAGGGAAGTAGTTCAAACAGTCCGTTACAGGGGTGTGATGAGTCTTTATGGATGCTGACGGCCTTCCTGAGGCACCGTGTGTGGTAGATGCCCTCCAAGGCTGGTAGCTCTGTCCCAATGATCCTCTGCGCTCTGTGGACGACGCGCTGAAGAGCTCTCCTCTCCGCCTCCGTGCAGCTGAG
The DNA here is from genome assembly GCF_010909765.2 of Amblyraja radiata. Lineage (NCBI taxonomy): Eukaryota > Metazoa > Chordata > Chondrichthyes > Rajiformes > Rajidae > Amblyraja > Amblyraja radiata. The sequence goes on from NC_045988.1 coordinate 20,281,045, forward strand.
ATACCACACAGAGATGCCATATGTTAATATGCTCTCTGTGGTGCAGCGGTAGAACGTTGTCAGCAGCTGTTGGGGCAGACCAGTCTTTTTTAATGTCCTCAGGAAGAACAGTCGTTGCTGTGCCTTCTTGACCAGCGCAGCGGTGTTGGTGGACCATGTGAGGTCCTCTGAAATGTGAGTGCCCAGAAACTTAAAGCTGGACACTCTCTCCACACTTTCCCCGTAAATGGAGATTGGGGCGTATTCTCCATTATGGGACCTCCTGAAGTCAATAATCAGCTCCTTGGTCTTGGAGGTGTTTAGTGACAAGTTGTTACGTGTGCACCAGTCCGCCAGGTTCTGCACCTCCGCCCTGTATTTTGTTTCATCACCGTTGGTGATCAGCCCAATCACTGTTGTGTCGTCTGCAAACTTCACAATGGTGTTGGTGTCGAATGCAGGAACACAGTCGTGAGTGAAGAGGGAGTAGAGCATGGGGCTTAGTACACAGCCCTGTGGTGTGCCGGTGCTCAGGGTGATAGTGGAGGACAGGTGCGGGCCCAGTCTCACTGCCTGCGGTCGCTCCGTCAGAAAGTTCAGGATCCAATCGCATATCAGCGAGCTGAGGCCTAGCTGGTGGAGTTTGGTGGTGAGCTTGGTGGGGATGACCGTATTGAATGCAGAGCTATAGTCAACGAAGAGCATCCTCACGTACATGCTCTGTCTGTCCAGGTGAGTCAGGACAGTGTGAAGAGCCAGAGAGATGGCACGCTCTGTTGATCTATTTGCCCTGTATGCAAATTGATGAGAGTCCAGTGAGGCAGGGATGCTGGATTTGATATGGGAGAGGACCAGCCTTTCGAAGCACTTCATTGGGATTGGAGTTAGGGCAACCGGGCGGTAGTTAAGGCGGATTGAGCGGAGGTGTTCAGCGAAATGATCGCCGAACCTGCGCTTGACTAGCCAATATGTAGGAGTCCACACCTGGAACAGCAGATACAGTAGATGAGGTTGGAGGAGGCGCAAGTGAACCTCTGCCTCACCTGAAAAGACTGTTGGGGTCCTTCGATGGAGTCGAGGGGGGAGATATAGGAACAGTTGTTGCATCACCTGCGGTTGCTGGGGAAAGTACCTGGGGGGGGGCGGTGTGGTTTGGTTGGGAAGGGACAAGTTGACCAGGGAGTTGCGGAAGGACCAGGTCTCTGTGGTAAGCGGAAAGAGGTGAAGATGGGAAGCTGTGGCTAGTGGTGGGGTCCTGTTGGAGGTGGCAAAAATGTCGGAGGATTATGTGCCATATGCGACGGCTGATGGGGTGGATGGTGAAGACTAGGGATCCTCTGACCTTGTTGCGTCTGGGGGGAGGAGGAGCAAGAGCAGAGCTGCGGGATACTGAGGAGACCCTAGTGAGGGCCTTATCTATGATGGAGATGAGGCCCTCACTAGGGTGAATCTTTTCAGGTGAGGCAGAGGTTCACTTGCACCTCCGCCAACCTCATCTACTGTAGGATAGTGTTAGTGTACAGGGTAATAGCTGGTCGTGTGCCAAAGAGCCTATTTCCATGCTATATCTCTATATAAGTCTAAAGAGTGCACATCAGTGACTATGTTTTGGCTGGAAATTCGGAGGGTTTCTCCAATATTTCACCCTGTGCTGTCCCGCTCTCTCATGCAAAATCAATAATTAAATGTATCATTGTCTCGTGATAATTCATCTATCAAAAAACCTATTCATCAAGAACAGTCGAACTGCTGCAGAAGGCTATTAAGGTTTGAGTTAATCTTGTTATTTCTTGACTACCCTGCAGTTCAATGTGTGGTTGTTTGCAGTTTCAGTGGGCTGAGATCTATTTACAATTACTCCATCTCATTTCTCACTGTGTCAGTGCTCATTCCTGTATAATCAATTTCCATTGATTGCAACAAAATCTCTTCCAGAAGTATCCCACTGTCGGGCCGTTCCAGGCATTGAAGCTCCTTTTGTTTTCAAACACACTTTATTTTTTTTCTCAGGTAATCCCTATCAAGTAGCATACACAGCAGTTTACGTTCTTATTGGCTTTCTGTCTTTGTCCTGGGCCTTCTGAGTAATGTATACCCTTGTGGGACCCGCTTGTAAAGTATTGGCCTTCCGTCGGAGATCTTCAAAGGAACTGTTCCCTGTTTAAAGAGGGAAATAGGATCAGTACCTGACTGCAGGTGGCCCCAATGCCTCGAAAGATCATAAACTGGGAATTTGCTCCCTGAATGGCTAATAATTACACGGTGTGAAAATTAAAGAACGTCAGCTCTCTGTAGAAACGTAAATGATATATGAAATACAACTTGTCGTTTATGTTTTTTCACAATTTGAATGCAAAAAAAACATCCAATATAAGGCTTGTGAATTTATGGTCGAAATAGAAAGAAATGGCTACAATTGAATGGATGTAACAAAGCTATCGTTGCAAAGTGACCAATGTTGGGACATAAATATTCCAGGAAACTTAGCATTTGGATGAGATGGGAAAATGGAGGGAGGAGAGTCCTGATATTAAAGAATGGGATGAAAGCAGTGGAGAGCAAGGATTTGGGTTCTTCAAAATCAGACTGGAATTAGTTTTGGTAGAGCTGAAAAATAACAAGAGCAGAAAAATATTGATGGGAGCTGTCTGCAAGCCCCCAAATAGTGGTGGCAACGTGGGAATGAGTACAAGTAAGGAAATTAGAGTTGTGCGTGAAAAGGGAAATATAATAACCATGGGGGACTTTAATCTGCATACAGACTGAGGAAACTAAATTAGCAGTAATGGTGTGAAGGATGAATTTATGGAGTGGTTTTTCAGATCACTATCAAGGGAACAGGCTATGTTAGACCTGGTGGCATGTAACGGGAAAGGCTTAATTGATGATCTGGTAGTTAAAAGGTCTTTAGGGACTAGTGATCATAATATGATTGAATCTTATATAAAAATTTGAAAATGATTTACTTCATCCAGAATAGTGCAGCCTACAAAGACATGAAGCAATATTTAGGGTAGACACTAAATGCTGGAGTAACTCAGTGGGACAGGCAGCATCTGGAGAAAAGGAATGCTTCTGCAGTTCTTTCCTAAGCAATATTTAGGGATGGGAGAGCAGGAAACTACAATGGAATGGATGAGACTAAGCAAGTAATGGATGATTTCATCTCAGGGATTTAAGGTAGTTTATAAGGGGAGGGAAGAAAGAGGAAGGGCAGGGGTTAGTTGGATATCTAAAATTGGAGAAATCAATGTTTGTACCAGTGGTTTGCAGAATGAAATTAGTATAGGATCAATGTACAAGGACACATGATAGTTTGCGTGCAGTTGGTGGACCACAAAGCATGTTTCCGTGCTGCAAGAATGTATGACTCTTGGTCAACTCTCTCGTTAAACACTGGCACATTGTTCAACTGCAGGAGCATCAATGCTGAGCCCGATCCTCTCCTCATCAAGGACCCACACTCCCAGCAGAATTCACTACAAGAGACAGGAATACCACTGACATTTCTACTTCACCAGTCCCGTAGGAAAATTGTGCCACACCAATCCCTCATCCTCCTTGGTGCACAGGAGAATGAGGGGTGTACAAAATCATGAGAGGAATAGATTGGGTAGATGCACAGAGTCTCTTGTCCAAAGTAGGAGAATCGAGAACCAGAGGACATAGCTTTAAGGTGAAGGGAGAAAGATTTAATAGGAATCTGAGGGGTAAATTTTTCACACAAAGGGTGGTGAGTGTATGGAACAAGCTGCCAGAGATGGTAGTTGAGGCAGGGGCTGTTGCGATGTTTAAGAAACAATCAGACAGGTACATGGATAGGACAGGTTTAGATGGATATGGGGCAAACACTGGCAAGTGGGACTAGTGTGGATGGGACATGTTGCTCGGTGTGGACAAGTTTCCTGTTTCCACTCTGTATGACTATGATTCTCTATGACTTCATAAATAATTTTCCAGTGCTACCAATGCCCCTTGTAGTGAAAGAGCCATCAAAGACCTCAGTTAAAATACTTCAATAACAAGAATATAATGAGGAACAAATGGAGCCCGCAATCAAATCTGAAGTAAAATGCCTTGTTCAGATGCTATGTATGGGAACACTTTAAGAAGAACTGGAATGAAAAGTTTGATTCATTTGGCTTAAAACATTATGAAGGCCTGTTTGAATTGAAACACTTGTATGAACCTTGAAGTCTGCTTGTAACATTAGCAACTTATTACAAATGGCTCTGCTTAAATCTAAATACAATTGATGTTGGTCTAATTGGAGGACTTGCTGACACTTTGACTCGATGCGGAAACGAGCCATGTATTAGGTCAGTCGATTAATGTTCACCGCTAATTGACTTGTTAGTTATTATATGAGGGTCAAAGTGTCGTGTCGTGTGGAAGGCAACAAGTCTCCATATCTGCGGCCCTGTGAAAGGATAAGGAAGTAAACTAATCTCCCAGTTGCCAAACACTTTAACTCTCCTTCCCATTCCCACACTGACCTTTCTGTCCTAGGCCTCCTCCATTGTCAGAGTGAGGCTAAATGCAAATTGGAGGAACAGCATCTCATATTGCGCTTGGGCAGCTCACAGCCCAGTGATATGAATATTGATTTATCTAACTTCAAGCAACCCTGATACTCATTCTCTCTCCATTCCTCCCCCATCTAAGTCGCACCAGCTTCTCATTCTCACCGAGCAAACAGCTAACAATGGCCTGTTTTTTTTAATCAACGTTACTTTTTTACATATCTTTCATTCATTGGTTCTATATCTCTACCTCACCATCTATACCTCTCATTTCCCTTTCCCCCGAGGGTCTGGACCCAAAACGTCACCCATTCCTTCCCACCAGGGATGCTGCCTGTCCCGCTGAGTTACTCCAGCATTTTGTGTCTATCTTCAGTTTAAACCAGCATCTGTTGTTCCTTCCTACACAAACCAATCTACCTGTCTGGGCGTTTAGCTGATGGTGAAGTGTTTATTTGGGGAGGGAGCAGAACCAGGCACAGTCAGTTAGCTTTCCCCGCGGTCTTGTCAGACACACTTCTGTAGCTTTACAGTTGTCCTGAGCTGACAAGTTGAATCTACCAGCCACACATTCAGTTGGTTGAACAATCTTCTCCTTGTCATGCGATGTTCAGTTCAGTTAATTCTGTGGCTGCTGTGAGACCAAGCACTCACTCAGTACTGCTTGTCTGTATAATACAGAACACTGGAACTGTCGCCTGGTTGCACTACATTTATCTTGACAATGAGATGCATCTCCCCTGCATCTGCCTCCCCTCCCAAACTGATCTCCACGTCCCTCCACCCTCTCATGCTCTCCTCATCTCAGGCAGTGTTCTCTTTCTTCACGTACATCATAATTTGACTGAGAAACACAGCAAAGGCATTGCTTCCTCATAGCTGGGCTCGATCCAGTGCTCAGGTACTGTCTTTGTGGAGTTTGCACGTCCTCCTTGTGACTCAATGGATTTCTCCTGGATGCTCCAGTTGAATTCTGTGTGCCAAAAGTTATTAGGTTGTTAGGTTAATTGACTACTGTTAATGTCACCTTGGGTACTTAGTACTGTAACAAGTGTTTAATAGTTGGATGGGCACTGTACCAGGGGCCTGTTTCCATGCAGTATGTGTCTATGCCAATCCTGAAAAGGCCAGGCTTTAGTTTCGTTGGAGATACAGCGTGGACACAGGTCCTCCAGCCCACCGAGTCCATGCCGACCAACAATCACACGTACACTAGTTCTATTCTATACACTAGTCACAATTTACAGAAACCAATTATCCTACAAATTTGTACGTCTTTGGAATGTGGGAGGAAACCGGAGAGTTGGAGGAAACCCACAGGGAGAAGATAGAAACTCCACACAGGCAGCAGTCCACCGGGTGGCGCCAGCAATGGCTGCCTCGCCAACAGATTGTCTGTCCCTTCCATCATTATTGTTTTTTTAGTATGTGTAAAATGTTTGTTTTAGTGTTCATTAGCTTTTTTTATGTGGGGGTGGGGGTGTGGGGTGGGGGTGTGGGTGTGGGGGTGGGGGTGTGGGGGTGGGGGTGTGGGGGTGGGGGTGTGGGGGGAAACATTTTTTTAATCTCTTACCTCGACGGAGATGCGATTTTTTTCCGTATCGTATCCCCATCCGCACTGCGGCCTAACATCGAGGAGCTGGCGGCCTCTTGCTGGAGCCTGCGGACTTTAACATTGTGGAGCCGTTGGTGTCCTCCACTGTGTCTCCACTGCTCCGTGTAGCTGCAGGTGGCATCTGCTCCCTATGCTCGGCCTCTTGCAGCAGCGCCCATTGCAGCCGAGCCCCAGGCTTGTGCAGGGCCTCCAGCGGTCCACTCCACCGTCGAGGTGGACTGCACTGCTTCCCGCAGCCAGTCTGACTAAATTCAGGCACCGACCGGTGTTAAGATTATAGTTGTGGATGTTTTATCACCTTTCCTTACTGATTGCAGCGTATGGGTCAGGAAGTCAAGTATCCAGTTGCAGAGGCGGGTGTTGTGTCCCATGTTCAGATCTTTGGAGATGTGTTTAGTTGTATTTTCTAAGTTCTTGTAAACCATTTAATAAAAGTACTACATAAATGTAGCTTGTGGTCCCAGTCGTGGTCCTTCAGTACTGATACCCAACACAATTTTATTTTAATTTCACCTCCTAGCGTGACCCATTTACAGTCAATACATCTCCCTGTGTGACACAATGGAGACCCAGTTTAGCTCTTGAGTTTAGTTTGCTTCAGTTTAGAGATACAGCACAGAAGCAGAACCTTCGACCCAGCGGATCTGCGCCGACCAGCGATCCCCGTACACTAACATTATCCCACACACTTAGGGCAATTTACAATTTTTACCGAAGCCAAATTAACCTACAAACCTGCACGCCTTTGGAGTGTGGGAGGGAAAAAGAGCACCTGGAGAAAACCCACGCAGGTCACAGGGAGAATGTACAAACTCTGTACAGACGGCACCCATGGTCAGGATCGAACCCGGGTCCCTGGCGCTGTGAGGCAGCAACTCTACCGCTGCGCCACAGTGCTTCCGCATTGTTGAGTTGCTGATAAGTGACGCCGGCTTTTACAAAATGTGGCCAATGTCTTCACTCTCCCGCTTCTCTCTCAGTCTCTTCAGATCGAATACCGCCCATCATCCGCCAGGGACCCGGCAACCAGACGCTCGGCGTGGATTCCACGGCACAGCTCCAGTGCCATGTGATCGGCAACCCTCTACCCAGTGTGCACTGGCTGAAGGACGGGCAGAGGATCCTGGGGAACGACCCTCGGCTCAGCATGCTGGACAACGGGACGCTTCAGATCACCAACGTACAGGTAGGAACTGGACACCACAAGAACACATGACCTCAGCCTCGGAGGGGACAATATCATTGCTCCTTCATTCATTATATGCTGGGAAAATTGTGGTGTGACTTTTCCACTGTTCTGTATTTTAAATGCTTACAATGAATGAAACAAGAAAAATGCATCTTAACAGAAAATACCAGAAATACTCAGCAGTTCAGGCAGCAACTGTGAAGAGAGGAACACAGTAAATGTTTCAGCTCAATGACTTTGTCAAAATACTTTTAGTTGTTCAGAGCCTCATATTTCTCACGAAAACTGGGAATTGGAACATTATAAGTAAACTTGCCTATAATTTCATAACCTGTACTCTATCCCTTAAACACACCTACATATTTGCCCTCAATGATTTTCCATCATTTAAAATGTTTAAGGGTTGCACAGTGTCGCAACATTAGAGATCTTGCCTCACAGCGCCAGAGATGCAGGATCGATCCTGACCTCGGATGCTGTCTGTGTGTGGAGTTTGTAACATTCTCCCTGTGATCATGGGGTTTCCTCCCACATTCTAAAGATGTGGATGTCTGTAGGTTAATTGGCTTCTGTAAAGTACCCCTAGTTTGTTGGCAATGGATGCAAAAGTGGGATAACATGGAACTAGTGTGCGGGGAGTTGAATGATCGGCGCGGACTCGGTGGGCCGAAGGGCCTATGTCCACGCTGTATCTCTAAACTAAAACAAAACTAAATTATTTCCCTTTCCTTCTCCCAGAATGCTTTGTTGATGGTCTGGGAAGAGACAATATTTAACAAGTGCAGTTGAATTGATCTAAAATAAAGATTTGCATTTAAGTGGCGCCTTTCTTTTTCTCAGTTCGGCTTAAAGTTAGAGATACCAATAATTGCTGATTTTGTCATCAGTGGCCACATCTTGTTTCGGAATAAGCGCGTTGTACTGAACTAAGAGCTTTTCCTTTTTAATGTGGTTGATTTCATGATGTAGGGAATGCAGCAATTTGGCCTCTTCAGTATCCCAGGTAATGTGCTTTAAATGTCTTAGCTTCCCTGCCCTAAGAAGTCTGTTGAACAACGTTATGAGAGATTAAGTGACAAAAGATATGAGAGCCCAAGGCAAAAGATAATTATTAAGACTGGAAACTATAAAGAGTTTTAAATAGGTTGAAATGCAATAGGAGAATTATTACAAAAAGCTGCTGCCTAATCATCAGAATCACTGGTTATGCTAAAAGAATTCAGCTTTGAAAACTTTAAAACTTTAACTTTGAAAACTTTAGCTTAAAGTCGGAAAAGCTGTAAATTAACCAACGAAAGGTTGAGGTCTTGCTCCTGAAGTTATATTAAGCTTCACTGCTGTAACTTAATGACAGTGTTCAGAAGTCTGGATATCCAAAGATGCTTTTAGTTTAACTTAGTTTAGAGATACAGCGCGGAAACAGGCCCTTCGGCCCACCGGGTCCGTGCCGACCAGTGATCCCCGCACATTATCCTACACCCACTAGGGACAAATTTTACATTTACCAAGCCAATTAACCTACAAACCTGTACGTCTTTGGAGTGTGGGAGGAAACCCAAGATCTCGGAGTAAACCCACGCAGGTCATGGGGAGAACGTACAAACTCCATATAGACAGCATCCGTAGTCGGGATCGAACCCGGATCTCTGGCGCTGCAAGCACTGTAAGGCATCAACTCTGCCACTGTGCCGCTATGTAGCCCATCTAATTTATGGTAGATATTATCTGAGAATTGATTCACTGAGCACAATTCAGGTTGCTGGTCTTGGACTGTCCCTCAAAGTAATGTTTGGAACCATTGGCTCTGTTCACAGTCATCCATATCCCAGCTGTCGAACAAATCCACAATCCATTATCGCACCTGGACCATTTAAGAATAAAACTGAATCTCTTGCTTCCATGATCTCTGAAGTAATTTAGTCACCGGCAATAATTGTAGCTTAAACAAAGGAACTTTGTGCATTTGATATCTTTGGCACGCAACAAAAGCTTTTCACTGTACCTCGGTACATGTGACAATAAACTAAACTGAAACCTTTCAAATGCATTAAGATAACTTTTTAAATGCAGTTGCTGAAGAAATCTTGAAATTGGAATGCTGCACACAATTTTGATCGGCTTATTTTAAAAAGGATATACTACCGTTGGAGGCAATCCAAATGAGGTTTGCTAGAGTTTAGAAGAATGAGGAGTGATCTTATTGAAAGTTATAAGATCTTTGGGAGGATTGCATGGTAGACGTCAAGACGTTTCCACGAGTGGAAGAATCTCAAACGAGGGGACATAATTACATGATTACAGGTCAGTCATTAAAAACTCAGGTCTGCCTAGGAATTTAATACTTTTTGTAGAAGGTATTGAATCTCTGGAATTCTCTATCCCAGAATGTTGAGGATTATTGTGGCTATTTAAAGGAAAAGTAGACGAGTTTTTAAAAGATCAGGGAATTGAGGACAATGGGGGAGTGGGAGGAGGGAGGAGATGAGGCCTGGGGCAGATTAGTTCTGATCACATTGACTGACAGGGACGGCAAGGCAGGCTGGGCTTGGAGGAGGGGGGGGGGGGGCAGAGGCAGTGGCCTATTCCTACCTTTTTTTCCAGCTGCAATTGAAGCATAGCAAGATTCCGCAAAATGTAGTGTGTCAGATGGCCAGATAAAGATGCTGGTAGAGGTAGAATCATAGACATAGAATATACAGCATGGAAAGAGGCCTTTTGGCCCAACTTGTCCATGCTAACCAAGATGCACCATCTAGGCTAGTCCCATTTGCCCACATTTGGTCCATATCCCCATGAACCTTTCGTATTCTAGTACTTGTCCAACTGTCTCTTAAATGTTGTTATTCTACCTGCCTCCCTCTAAATGAAAAGGTTGCCCCTCCAGTTCCGATGAATTTATTCCCCTCTCACCTTCAACCTTTGCCCTCTGGTTCTTGATTCCCCCACCCTGGGTAAAATAAAAAGTTTGATGAGAAAAGGTTTGGTCAGGTCAACATCCTCGAGGGTGGAAAAGCAGTTGCCCCTCGAGGTTCTTCTTCTACTTCTTCTTCTTCTTTCGTGTGGCGTGCACAGCCTAAAGTTGTTGGACAACTTGTTCTATTTGATCTTCCGTTTGTGCACGTCGAGTTGATTGCATTAGTCGAAACAGGGCGGACCTCTTCCACCCCTCGAGGTTCTCTTTCAATGGTTCCATTGAGCGGTTTAACTCAGGAGTAGATTCGAACCAGTTTATCGGTCATGACTGATCTATCTCTCCCTCTTAACCCAATTCTCCTGCCTTCTCCCCATAACCCTTGACACCTGTACTAATCAAGAATCTATCTATCTCTGCCTTAAAAATATCCATTGACTTGGCCTCCACAGTCTTCTGTGGCAATTAATTTCACCACCCTCTGACCAGCTTCCTATCATATACACGAGGGTCTACAAACTATATATGATAATGATAGATACAACAAGAAATACAACAACAAATATAAAATAGCTGAATGGAGTAAAAATCGTAATGCATACTAAAGTAGTGTAAAAATATAAAAGTGCAGTAACGGAATAACCGAGTAAAATTAGAGTTCAGGATAAGAGTACATAGCAGCACCTCTGGGAAGGGGGTGAAAAAGGGGTGATTGGTTCAGGAGTCTGATAGCAGTGCAGAGGAAGATGTTCTTAAGTCAGGGCGTCTGCGCTTTCAAGGTTCTGTATGCTTGAGGAGTTGTTCAGAATGCAACGAGAATAAGTAACAGGAAAAATTAGTAGGGATATGTAACTGTTCTGTAATATGTAAGAAGTTCATAGAGTCATACAGCATGGAAACAGGCCCCTTGGCCAACCAAAATGTCCACCTACATCTAGTCCCACCTGCCCACCCTTGGCCCATAACACTCTAAACCTGTCCCATCCATCTACCTGTCCAATTGTCTCTTCAATGTTATGAACGAGCTGCCTCAACTACTTCTTCTGGCAGCTCGTTCCATATACCCATACTTTTGTGTAAAAAAGATCCCCCTCAGGTTCCCATTAAATCTTTCCCCTCTCATCTTAAACCTATATCCTCTGGTTCTTGATTCCCCCCTCCTGGAAAAACTCTGTACATTTACTCAATCTATACCTCTCATAATTGTGTACACCTCTGTAAGATCAACCCTCATTCTCCTGTGCTCCAAGAAATTCTGTGTTGTAACAATAAATACTGATCAAAATCAAACATTCCCTTCCTTTGTTCTTTTTTCATTGCATATTTTTTGCCGGCTTGTTTAGCACTATCAAAATTTGCATTGATAGTGTCTTTCTAAAGTCCAACTAGCTTTTCACTGAGATTGGCTTTCTTGATCAATTGATGAATGAATTCACTTTGCATGAGAGACATTTCACCTGACAGAGTAGTAGACTTAAGTATTTTCCTCTCTCCCTGATCACTGATAGGAAAATAATGTCCCAAGTCAGGAAAGCTTTAATGGTTGCCTTGGGTTGATGCACCCAAACCAAATGAGATAAGCAAACACTCTTTTAAATCATGTGTGAAAAAGAACTGCAGATGCTGGATAAAATCGAAGGTAGAGACAAAATGCTGGAGTAACTCAGCGCGTGAGGCAGCATCTATGGAGAGAAGGAATGGGTGAAGCCCTCGGGTCTCGACCCGAAACGTCACCCATTCCTTCTCTCCATAGATGCTGCCACACCCGCTGAGTTACTCCAGCATTTTGGGTCAATTCTTTTAAATCATCCAGCCGTGCTTTGGTTGGGCACTGGAACTGAAAGATTGAAATGTATTGTATCCATAAGGATTAAACTTTGCGTCCATAATGTTTTTTAATCACCTGTAGCGTACGGTTATTGGACCTGAAACTGTGTCCATGGCACACAAAAGGGTAAGGAAGCATTCCCACACACAAAGATGCTGTGGGATCTAGGCTTTATCGTAGTCATGGAGCTATAGACGACCTTGTTTTTTTTTAATTTGAAGGTACTTATTTGAAAGAACAGTCATGTTACTGTCTATAAGACATTGAAATGGTTCCCCCACACATTTGACAAATTGCACTGTTATCGTCAACAATAATATATTTTTCCTTTAAAAACAATTCAAGGCTAGCACTACCTTGTTCTAAGTACCGTACATAGAGTGGATGTTTCCTGAGTGTGATTTATTTTAACGTGACATGACCACGTGGGGGTGTGAACAATTGACGCACCGTGTTGTACAGTCCACCACCCCATGAAACCTGCTTGTGCTTAGACCACCATTTTGTTCCTTTTCCCACAAAAGCAAAGGGAATGGTACTCAATCTTGTGTGTGTTCTCCGCTTGCTCCACTGTTTGCAAACAGACAGCGTCTTCCTTCCTTTATATCTGGCTTCAAAATAAGGTTCTATCCACCAAAGTCACGGCTTCACAGTTAAAAGTAATTGCCTGGAGCTCCCCTTGCCTCCCTTTGATCTGGGCCCATGGGACCCATGCAAAATGGACTTTGCCTGCAGCACCAAGTTTGAACCTGCAGGGATGGTTTTATTCCTTGTTATTGTTTTTATTTCACCTTTTTTATCTTGCGGGCCACGAGGTTTCCTCGGAGTTCATGAGATGTACCACTACTTTCATCAGCGCCGTGCCCATTTGTATTTTACGATTTTGCTTCTGCCAATTTATTTTCTTGATAACTTTTCTCATCTTCGTGGCCATTTGCAATGTGGATTGAGGTGGAACTTGCATCCTGTTCGAGTTCCAGTAAGTTTTCTTTATCATAACAGGCGCAGGATCTTCATGACATTTACTTTATTCCACTCTTATAACAAACTCAATGTGCACAGTGTTTACAGCATATATAACTAGATTTTGTATAATAATATAATTTAATGGCCTCATTAAGTCTTCCAACCATATAAATTATTTGAGTACAAATACCCTGTAGCTAGATCAGTTGCAGCTAAGCAGGGATATTCAACAGTTATATAGGACTAATTATGACTGTGAATTAAAGTATTGAGAGGTTATGATTCATTTGAAATTGTGCCGGGGGTAGTTGAGATGCAGATGCAATAGTGATGTTTAAGAGGTTTATAGATAGACACATGAATATGCATGTAATGAGGGATATGGAGCATGCGTAGACAGTAGGGAGATGCAAATGAATGAAGGATATGCAAAAAAAGTGTCTATGGTGGAGGAAACAGGCCATTGTTGGCTGTGGCCTGGGTGGAAATGAATATAGACAATGAGACTCAACGAGACGACTTTGGGTGGGGGAGGGATGGAGAGAGGGTGGATGCAACTCTCTATATCACCGTCTTTATCTCTCGTTTCCCTTTCCACTGACTCTCAGTCTGAAGAAGGATCTTGCCCTGAAACGTCACCCATTCCATCTCTCCAGAGATGCTGCCTGTCCCGATGAGTTACTCCAGCTTTTTGTGTCTATCTTCGATTTAAACCAGCATCTGCAGTTCCTTCCTACATAGTAGGGATTAGTTTAAGTGGGCATCGTGTTTGGCGCAGTTAGTGTGGGCCAAAGGGCCTGTTCCTGTGTTGACCATTCTAGATATGTACCATGTTCTATCGTGTGGGTGGGGGCAGATTTCTGTTCCTAATGATAAACAAAAGGTGCACATAGAAAGAAGCCGCTCAGTCAAGCATCAGTGCAACAAATATATAATCATAGTACTGTAAACACCATAAAACATAGCAAAAAAGTGCAGTATATTTATATATTGTAGACACATAATGCTGGATTAACTCAGCATCTCTGGAGAGAAGTAATGGGTGAAGTTCCGGATCAAGACCCTTCTCTTCAGCGATATACTGCCTGCCCCGCTGCAGTTCCTTCTTACAGAGAATATATATATATATATATATATGTTGGTAGACAAAAATGCTGGAGAAACTCGGCGGGTGAGGCAGCATCTATGGAGCGAAGGAATATATATATGCTGAAGTAACTCAGTGGGTCAGTCAGCATCTCTGGAGAAAAAGAATAGGTGATGCTTTGGGTTGAGACCCTTCTTCAGACTGAGTCAGGAGACAGGGTATCTAGAGGTATGAAAAGGTAAAGAACAAACCAGAGCTTTCACCTATGACCCAGGGAAGGTAGAGCCCATCTGGTTCATCGGTGCCGACTCTGATTTGGTATGAACGTTTGTTCTGAATTGTTTGCAAACTAATTAAACCACCATATTTCCACCTCTTCTTCCAAATAACCTCACCTTGGTCAATCATTAGTTCTCATGAAATCCAAGTACATTTTTACGCACCCTCTCTGGAGAAATCAAGTCTTTCATCTGATGTGGCGACAGCAGATTCACACAACAGATTATACTGGGTTGGTTTTACAATGAGAGATTATGTACAATGGATCCATAACAATTCCTCTAAAATCTATAGAACAATGATTGGTGATCTCTTTGAAACGCATGCAGTTTATTATGGAGTATTTTACATAGTAGATGCGAGTTGATGATTCCCCTTGCTGGGAGATGTCGCACACCAGAGATCACAATCTCAGGGGCCGGCCATTTAAGATAGGGATGAGATGAAATTTCTTCATCCAGAGGGTGTTGAATATTTGTAGAAACAAAGAACTGCAGATGCTAGTTAATACACAAAAGGAAACAAAGTGCTGGAGTAACAGCGGGTCAGGTAGCCTCTCTTGAGAACATGGATAGGTGACATTTAGAGTTGGGACCCTCCTTCAGACTCATGGATAGGTGACATTTTGGGTCAGGATCTTTCTTCAGAAGAAGGCTCTCGACCCTAAACGTCAACCTTCCATCTTCTCCAGAGATGCTGCCTGATCTGCTGAGTTACTCCAGCACTTTGTCCCATTTTGTTGAATATTTGTAATTCTCTACCCAAGATGTCTGTGGAGACTCGGGCAACCAGAATCTTTAAGACAAAGATCTGAAGCAAAGTTAAGTATTTCATTGTCCTATCTGGGACACATGACAATAAACTCTCTTGAATCTTGAATAAGTATGTCAGTATCAACAAAATTAAGGGATATAGGTTTAGTTGAGGAAAGTGGTACCAAGATTGAAGATTAGCCATCCTAGGAGTGGTGGTCGAAACAGATGTGGTAGTGGTCAAGTGACCTTTAGATAGGCACATGAAACTGCAAGGAATAAGGGGGATATGGATCATATAGAGGCAGATAAGATCAGTTTAACTTGGTATTGTGGTCAGCACAAACATTGTGGGCCGAAGGGCCCGTTCCTGTGCTGTACTGTTCTATGTTCTATTAGCTATGAAGTTATTGAGTGTCAGTGGAGGCAGTGGCGGACTGGGTCTAAAAATATTGGTTGCTAGGAGACAAAGGGGGCCCACTTCATCAGGGGCCCACTTGATATTGGGGGCCCACTTCATCAGGGGCCCATGCCATCGGGCAAGCTGACACCCTGGCCAGTCCGCCACTGAGTGGAGGTATGTGGTTGAATGGCCAAAACGCTGCTTTTATTCATTTTCCATCTTTCTCAGTCTTTATGGTTCTGTTCCAAATATAATTACGCGTTTTGTAAATTTCCCTTCTCCGACACGAAACCTTTCCCGAAAATAATGATGTACATCTTTACCTAATACTTTCAAAGTTGTAAAGTAACAAAAAAAAACTAATTTCAGGCATAGAAACAGTAACTGTACATGTAACTGCGACATTATATTCTTGAGGAAAATCAAGGAAGCTCCATTAAAATTCACTGATTATGCAGAGTATAGTTGGCTCAGAGCTATGATTTCTGAGAACTAAGTTCTCTTGATGTTGCTCTCCTATCCACCGCCAACCCCTCCCCCTTATTGAGTTTGATTCCGTTTCAGATTAGTTTAAACTGAGCTAAGCTACACGGACTGATCATTGAGAACTCAAGGTTGTATTAGCACAGGGGACTTTTCTTCATATTTATTTCACGAGAAACCGCAGGAATTCTCGAGAGGAATGCCGTTTCGTATACAGAAAGATTCACCATTCAGTGTGTGATGAAAAAGCCTTTTAAATATTAGTTCCTGGAGCCATAGTAAGATGCTGTTTGGTTTTCAATCCCTTCACTGCAATGCTGTACAACATGGCAGCCCCCTCACAACATCAGCTTCATAGTTAAAGCAGCTTTCGTGCAATAGAGTCGCATTCGCAAGAGAGGTAAACCAGAGGCCAGGCATACATTAGTTATAAAAGCTTGTGGTCATGCTGAACATTTATTTAAAAATTGATGTTGAAATCTGTTGGGAGTGAAATATTTAACGTTTTTGTGCTTTCATTGTCCTGAAGTCATGGGGTTAATGCATCCTCCTTGTCCCCGTGCGGGTAATAGCATCATTTTATTGCTGCTGTGGCTGCTTGCCCAGAAAAAATTAGAGCTGTCAGGCAGTTTCTGAGATGACTATGAATTAATGGTCCTCTGGGAGACAGCCTCATCAGGTCAGAGTGATTCAGGGTGTACTGGGGAAGGTCATGTGACTGAGCTCAGTGAAAGAGACAATCTGCCACTGAAGCAGATTTGAAATTAGAAACACGGAGTGAATGAAGCTCATTTTGTCTCAGTTTCTATGCAGAGTTCCCATGTAATTATACATGTTCATTTAACACCACTCATGCTAAGGGCCATTCCTGGCTGGTGATGTTCCAATTTGCCACTCGGTCCAATTTGTTACTTTCTATTTTTCTCTTCCTATTTTATTTTAAGAAATCCAGCATGATGAAGAAATTAATTTCAGCAGGAAAACAAGCAAGCATTTATACAGAGAGGGCTTGAGTCTGAAAAAATTACATTCAACATTTAGTTTTGCTTTGCTTTGCAAATTGTAGAGAGTGTGAAGGTTACTCACAAAGAGAAGATGGTTTATATTCATACTGTTTGATGTTTGCTCATTGGTGTAGACATGATATACATTTGCGCCACAAAACTACTCTCCGACCTGAACTGATATGGAGACAATATATATTCCCACTGAGGCAATCAATGTTCTCTTGTATAGGAATGTTATGTATTCATAGGGTCTTGTTACTGCAATCCAGGAAGAGTGTTCCTTCTCCTTTAAATCAATGCTGAGAAACAGTTGCATTGTCAAAGGAATTAGGTGGATACGGTGAAGAAGAACGTGGATCTCTCCCATTGTGCTATCCAAAATCACCCACCATTTACACAATAAAAATCCAACTATCTGGCCATTTATTTCATTGCTGTTTGTGGGATCTTCCTGTGCACAGGTTTGCTGCTAGATTTACCTGCGTTGCCACAGTTATTTATTCCCAGTAATGAGCTTTAGTTCCTTCTTTTGTTTCCCAATTCAATTAATTTACTAAATTTAATGACAGATGCTGGAATTTGCTCTCTTGGGATTTGCTGGCCGTCTATTTATCTTATTTGACAGAAAACATAGAATTCTGGAGTTGTTTGACACAGGCCCTTCGTCCCACCACGTTCATGCTGACCGTTTCCCCTTCTATTCTGGTCCCATTTATCCGCTCTTTCCTTCTATGCTTTGCCTATTTAATTATTTGACTATATGTCGCTTAAATATAATGTTTGTATCTGATTCCACTACTTCCTCTGGCAGTGAGTTCCAGATATCAACCACTCTCTGTAAAAAAAAAACTTTCCTCTCAAATCCCATTTGAACCCCTTACTCTCAGCTGAAGACAATGTCCTCTGGTTCTTAATATCACACCATGCAATAAAAGATTCTGACTATTCTATCAATGTCCCTTATAATTTCATTTATTCTTATCAGGTCGCACCTCAGCTTTGTACGCTCCAGAGAAAACAAACTCAGCCTAAGTAATCTCTCCCCATCAATAAAGTCCTCCAGTCCAGGCTACATCATGATGAATGTCCTCTGCACTTTCTTCAACATAATCACATCCAACCTATAATGCGATGACCCGAACAACACACCATTACACCAAGTATAGTTTCAACAGTGTTGTGTAAAGCTGCTGCATTATATCCCATGCACCTACCTATGAAAACCCGTATACCCTTTTCACCAACCTATGTAATACATAGAGAACCCCAAGGTCCATTCATAATAATAATAATAATAATAATAATGATAATAATAATAATAATAATAATATATTTTATTGTCACTGCACATAAGTGCAATGAGATTTGGTATGCAGCTTCCATCCGATGTCATAACTTAAGTAACTAATACAATTTAGATTTAGATACCCCGAGAACATGGTTTGTAAAAGAACATTACAACAGTAAAATAGTCAAAACAGTTCAAACAGACTAAAGTGCAGATGTGTCTGTGCGACGTGACCATCCGAGGGAGACAGTCCATGGGGGTGGGGGGCACTTAGCTGGGCCGGTTCAGAGCCGCTATAGCTCTGGGAATGAAGCTGTTCCTGAGTCTGGAGGTGCGGGCGTAGAAGGCCTTGTAACGTCTTTAGTGCCATACATTTACCTGTATATGTCCCCCCTATTTAATTTACCAAAACCCATCAACTCATGTTTGTAGGGATTAAGTTCCAACTGCTAAAGCTCCACCCAATCCTCCATCTGATGTCTGTCTTGCTGCAGCAATAGATATATTTCTCCCTATCCACTACACTGATAACTATCATACCTACTAGTTATACCTCTTACATTCACATCCAAATACTTAATATACATCATAAACAAGAGTCCCAGCATCAGTCCCTGCAATACACTCATCACAGACTTCCCACCTGAAAAGCCATTTTCAGGATTTCCCCTGCATTACGCCATGCTAACAATCGCCGATCAGCCCCAGTGTACATATATCCTATATTTAAGATTTACAACAATAATTTCCCTCCCATTGATGTAAGTCTTATCAACTTGTACTTCCCTTCCCTTCTTAAATAAAGGAAGACCATTAGTCATCCTCCGTCTTCCCTGTGGTTAAAGAAGGTGCAGAAATGTTCATCAGGCCACCACCTATCTCCTCCCTAGCTTTCCATGACAACCTGAAATCGATCTCATCTGGCCCTTGGGATTTTCAAGCCATATGCATTCCATGACATCTCACACCTCCTTCTTAATAATGAAATACTGACCTACTTCAAATTATTCACCTACCCCTCTCTTCCATGTCGTTTTTCTCTGTAAATATAGCAAATAAATATGAATTTTGTTCCTGACCCACACCCCCTAGCACCACAGATAGATCATCACTTTATTCCCTAATGAAACCCATTCTCCCCGTGAGTACCCTCTTGAACCTGATTACACATAGTCATAGCTAGAGTAATGGAGTCATACAGCATGGAAACAGAAGGTACACAAAATTGCTGGGGAAACTCAGCGGGTGCAGCAGCATCTATGGAGCGAAGGAAATAGGCAACGTTTCGGGCCGAAACCCTTCTTCAGACTGATGGGGGGTGGGAGAAAGAAGGAAAAGGGGAGGAGGGGGAGGAGCCCGAGGGCGGGCGGATGGGAGGAGACAGCTAGAGGGTTGCATGGAATTAAAAGGCATGGAAACAGGCCTTTTGGCCCAACTCGCCCATGCTGTTCAAGATGCCCCATCTACACTTGTCCCACCTGCCCATATTTGGCCCACATCCCTTTGAACCTTCCCTATCCATGTACCTGACCAAATGTCTTTTAAGTGTTGTTATTGTACCTGCCTCAACTACACACACACACACACACACACACACACTCATACACACTCACGCACACACACACGCACACACACACACACACACCCACACACACACACACCCACACACACACACACACACACACACACACACACACACACACACACACACACACACACACACACACACACACACACTCACACACACACACACACACACACACACACAGAATTATGCTGATTCCCTATTTCCCACTTCCCAGAACATTGAAACCATAAGAAGAGCAAAGGTAGTGGAGGTTGTCTGTTTCTTTACCTTCGGGTTGCGATTATTATAGACTGCTGCTGGTTAAACCAAAAGATTTAAACATTTTAAGAAGAAAATTCACTTAATTCAATAGTTATCGGCAGAAACAAGCAATGCATAATTGTGTTATTGTAGTCCGTATGGTTCCTGTTAAAGAAACGGATACCAATGCCAGTGAAAAGCAACGGTCGTCTATTGGAAATGTGTGCTTACAGTTCAGACATGACACAGGTTTGATGCAGAATAAAGGTTTCGCCAAATGTATTTTATCAACACCTCAGATATGTGCAGCATAGGTTCGGTATAAACAAGGCCCCCCCTTTGGTCTCCATCCAGATCGTTTAGGTGACATCTAGGAAGAAAAATAATCAGTATTAAGATCCTTCTGTACTGTGGCGTCGAGCACTCTTGGGAAATATACAGCACTGCTTTCGATAATTAAGCTATTTTGCTGTCAGTGATCAACTACAGCCCACGCTATCTGCTGCAAAGTCCTGCACCATCTCATCATGCCTGCACATTGCACGAATGACACTGTTGGAGAAACTCCCAACTCCCTCTTGGATTAAACACGGGACATAGCTGGTTCTACATGATCTCTATTCCTGATTCCAAGTGACTTGCATCTGCCATTCTTCACCAGACAAAACATAGTTGAGGAGATGTCATAGAAATATTCAAAAAACTTCGGAAGGTGTTGAAAAAAGAATCAGTAATGGATTATATGCATTGTGTGTAAGAGCTGTATCAAAAAGTTTAGTTTAGTTTAGAGATACAAAGCAGAAACGGGTCCTTCGACCCATCGGGTCCGTGCCGACTACCGATCCCCGCACATTAACACTATCCTACACACACGGGACAATTTTTACATTTATACCAAGCCAATTAACCAACAAACCTGTACGTCTTAGTAGTGTGGGAGGAAACTGAAAATCTTGGAGAAAACCCATGGGGTCACAGGGAGAACAGATAAACTCCGTACAGACAGGCACCCATATTCGGGATCAGACCCGGGTCTCCGGCACTGCAAGCGCTGTACGGCAGCAACAGTGTTATCACAAGAAAGAAATAAAGAAATAGTAAAAATGTTGGAAATTTTATACACAGACAATTAATGAGACCAGTCTTTTAATAATAAATGGATGTTAAGTGGAGACTGCAACATTCCTTGAAACATATTTCAGGGGGATTTTGAAAAGAAATCAATTGTGGAGATACAGGAAGGGGCTAAGTATTAGAATGGGAGTAAATAACTCAGTAATGTTGCAGACACAGGAAGCCAAATTGGGTCATTCAGATCAAAGTTTATTTTGCACTATCTCTTCAAAGCCGCCCAGGTCAGGTAATTCCCTGGACTTGTCTTCTCCTCTGCTTGTTGTGAATTACAATCTTGGGTAAATGCAAAGTCAAGCTCCGTAGATCCTGAGGCAAACCCTAGTTTTTGCATTATTACTAAAAGAAACAGAAAGTACTCATAAAACACGGCTGTTCGCGATCAAGAGTGTTTATTTTGTCCTATGTGCCAGACATGAAGCAGAACAATTAAATTATTACTAGCTGCAGCTGAACCGAGCACATGGGATGCAACAACAACGATAACAAATATATAATAAATAATCACTTATTCTAAATGCACTCGATCATAATAACCATATAATAACCATATAACAATTACAGCACG
Source organism: Amblyraja radiata (assembly GCF_010909765.2). Taxonomy (NCBI): domain Eukaryota; kingdom Metazoa; phylum Chordata; class Chondrichthyes; order Rajiformes; family Rajidae; genus Amblyraja; species Amblyraja radiata. The sequence goes on from NC_045988.1 coordinate 20,302,882, forward strand.
GAAACAGGCCATCTCGGCCCTACAAGTCCGTGCCGAACAACTTTTTTCCCTTAGTCCCACCTGCCTGCACTCATACCATAACTCTCCATTCCCTTCTCATCCATATGCCTATCCAATTTATTTTTAAATGATACCAACGAACCTGCCGCCACCACTTCCACTGGAAGCTCATTCCACACCGCTACCACTCTCTGAGTAAAGAAGTTCCCCCTCATGTTACCCCTAAACGTTTGTCCCTTAATAGTGCTGCAACTAGAGTACGCAGAGCAACCATGGCCGTAAAAGTGCGTTGCTGAGGTAAGATTGTTGTTGACGTTATGCAGGGTGGCTCGAGAGCTTGATAGTCAGTGTCATACAGCACGGAAATTGGTCTTTCAGCCAAACTCATCCATTCGGGAGTGCCATTTACCTATGTCTGGGCCATATCCCTCCAAATCTTTCCTACCCATGCATCCAAGTATCTTTTACACTGCCTGACTCAATTATGTCCTCGTGCCAACTTGTTTCCATTTATTCAGCAGCCTGATGTTTGATGATTTTAGCAGCAGCTTTAATTAGCATATTTCATAGTTTTGGCATGTCGCTTTGTCTATTCCCATTCTTTTTGTCTTTCTCTCTTTCTTTCTTACTTTCTTTATTTCTTTCTTTCCTCCTTCCCTTCTTTTTTTCCTCTTTCTCTCTCTCTCTCTCACTCTCTCCCACTCTCTCCCCCCCCCCCCCATCTTTTTCTCTTTCTCTTCTCCGTCTTTTTTTCTCAAATGGAACTCATTAACCAAATTACTCCACAAATTGTCAAACCCAGCCTCACCCTCATCCAACCCACTCCATCCTCTCTGCATCTAAAACAAAGGTGGGTTTGTTTTCATTTCAGTTCCAACTAAAGGTGTTCAAGGAACATAAGAAGGTGCAACACAAGATTAAGCCCTTTGGTCCAAGTCTGTCCAACCTCTCCCTGTAGTTGATACACTCTAATACAGGCATCATTCTGGTAAACTTTCTCTGCACCCTTTCCAAAGCCTCCACATCCTGCCAGCAATGGGGTGATCAGAACTGCGTGCAATACTCCAAATGTAACAACCAAAGTCCTACAAAGCTGCATCATGACTTCCTGATTCTTGTATCAATGCCCCAAGCTATGAAAGGAAGCTTACTGTATACCTTCTATATCTATGCATGGCCACTTTCAGGGAGTTGTGGACCCTCTGTATAACCTCTGTTCACCCTGAAACATTTCTCTTTCCACAGATGCTTGCTGAATACTGAGGTTTACAGCAATTTCTGTTTTTGATTTGCAATTTATATGTAGCATAAGTTCTAAAATCACTCAGCAGTGAGCCATCCGACGCATACAGGTCTGGGTTTCCTTGCAGAGTTATCAGATAAAGTCACACAGTGAATTAACTAGAAACATTGAACTTGCTGAACTATCCTAAGAAGGTGCTAGGCAAAACTGTAAGGAAGGGTTAATGAAAGGTTTTATGTGTAATTCTCCATTCCATCAAATGATTACAAAATGGGAAAGGAGAAAAACTAAAAAGGCGCATTATACATTGCATTTAATGATCACTTTATTTCTTCCTTTGATTCTGGTTTATGAATCTTTAACTGTTAGCCAGTTGGCGAGTTTAAAGTGATGTTCTTTTACTTGAACACTTAAATCCATTCTTTAGTTTTTTTTCTGGCTGAATTTCCATTAACGGCTTTCCGAATAGAAATTGTCTGCATTATTATGGAATGTGCATAAGATTTGCTCCATTCAATGAGATGAAAGGGTTGTTTTTTGTGTAATTGTGTGTCAGTAACTTGTGGTGCCGCACAGAATAAGTGAAGTCTATGATTTGAATCAATCACTGTTTGGACTTAACATAGTTAGGCTTTATAAAATGATTCCATTTAATCTCCTTGGAGAGAGTGTTTGCACAAACTTTGACCTTTTCCAGCGTTATGGGTTGGCAGAAAGATGCCACCCTCTCCGACTTTTAATCAGACAGTTCAGCGAATGACATTTTCTTATGACAGATGTTAATATATAATGGGGGCCAGAAGTTAACCTATTTGTTGACCCTCTCATATTAAATAACAAAGGAATGACAATTGTGTGGAGTGACAGTGCAGAATCCCACTGCAGAGATATGTACAATCCGGTGTCTGCATCAATCCTGGCGTAAACCTTCATTGTTTATATTTTTTTGTCTTGTAATTCATTACAGCAGAGCAAATCTGACCAGTATTAGAAAAACACTATTTATATGATGCCTTTCACAAAGGTAGAAGTACAATATCACTTTTAGTTTAGCTTAGTTTAGTTTAGAGATACATCTCTGATTTAGTCTAGTTTTGAGAGTATATATATACATTTAATGTACACACACACACATATAAAAATAAACACACATACACATTAAATATATATATGTGTGTGTGTGTGTGTAATTGTATTATTTTATAGCTTGCTGGTTGTAGGCAAGACGCAGCTCCTGAACCTGGACATTATAGTTTTCAGGTTCTTACAACCTTCTTTCTGTTTGCGGGAGTGAAATGAGAGCATGGCCAAGGTGGTGTGGGCCACTGTTGATACTGGCAGCAGCCTTTAAGAGATAGCTACCCCTGTAGATCACCTTGATGGTGGGAAGGTCAGTACCCATGAAGGATTGGGCTGTGTTAATCACTTTTGGCAGTCGGCACTGCCAAGAACCCTCAGAATCTTATATGTTTAAATTGCCTCGTTCTAAACACTAGTGCATGTAAGCACAGTCTGTCCAATCTTTCCTCGTAAAATAACTTGCATGTTCATGGCATCAGCCTAGTATATCTTTTCGGAACTGGTTCCAATGCATTTAACATTCTTCCTTGAATAGGAATACTGCATACATCACTCCAGACAGGGTCTTGTAAAGGCCTTATATAACTGGTGAAACTTCCCCACATTTGTATTAAATTCCCCTGCCAATAAACAATAACATTATGTTCCACTTTCCGAGTTATTGGTTGCACCTGCGAACACTATGTCCTCATTATCCTCAAATAAACTTGAATTGAACTTGAAATCTGCATGCGAGCGAGGCCATGTATTACTGAGAGTGATGGTAAATACTTGGCGTTTCTCCAGAGTCCTCTCATGCTGTGTCCGGTAAATCTTGCTCACTGCTAAGTGGATTGCATTTGATGTCTTATTCTGCTAGTTGTTGAATGCTAATATTTGGTGTGGAGCTGGAGATAGGGTTGGGGTTTGGGTCAGGAATGCTGGAGGGGAGTCAGAAACATGGAGGGGTGGTGCTGGAGCTGGAGGGTGGCCAGCTGTGTGGCATGACCTATTCCTCTTCTCCAAGGATGCTGCCTGATCCACTGAGTTTTGTTTAGTTTCGAGATACATTGTGGAAGCAGGACCTTCGGCCCACTGAGTTGGCATCGACAAGCGATCCCCACACACTAATGCTATCCTACTCACATTCGGGACAAGTTACAATTATACCAAGCCAATTAACCTACAGACCTGTACGTCTTAGGGGTGTGAGAGGAAACCAGAGCACACGGAGAAAACCCATGCAGATCACGGGGAGAACGTACAAACTCCGTACAGCCGGCACCCGTAGTCAGGATCGAACCCGGGTCTCTGGCGCTGTAAGGCAACACCTCTACCGCTGCGCCACCGTGCCGGTCCATGTTACTCCAGTTACTGCAGCATTTTGTGTTTATCTAGTGTGGCATGACAGCCCGGACCCAGAATGTGGGCTGGATTTGTAGCCGGGGTGCCAGGATCTGCAATGTGGGGCCGGGAGTGGAGCCTGAGCCAGGATTTGGAAAGTAGGTTGTGTGTTTGAATGGAAAGCCGGGATCTGGAGTGTGGACTAGACATGTAATGGGTCAACAAGAAGATAGAATTGTATATCCGGAGTGTGGACTGGATTCACTTACAGCCGGGGTCAGGAATACCTGGGGTCAGGAATGTGGGTTGATTTGTAATTGATGCCGGCATCGGGGGTGATTTAAAAGGCTGAATCATACCTTGGAAGTTCCATGTTCATGGGGGATTGGCCAGTGTTTGACATTGTAACCTGAGTCTCATTGCCAGCAGTCGTAGATGCATCCACGATTGTTTTGTTATCTGTGAAAGGTTCATGCTCCTTATCCATGGCAAACAATGAGAACCTAGTGGTCTAGTCTTTGCAATCCATGCACTGGGGCAGCCAGATCCTTTTGCATCTCTGTGTTCGGAAGCCTCTTGCTATTTACATGGAACACTTTTCAATCTTTTTGCCAAATGTCAGTTTTCTACAATTTCACATCACCCTCCACTTTTCAGATCCTTTCCCACTCTCTTAACCAATTCTGAAGGAATAAGATATCTGCGGAAGCATTAGATATCACTACAAGATATCACTGAAGAGCCTGGATTTAGTTTTATATGAAATACCATTCTGGAGTAACTCAGCAGGTCTGGAAGCATGTTGTTTAAGAAGGAACTGCAGATGCTGGAAAATCGAAGGTACACAAAAATGCTGGAGAAACTCAGCGGGTGCAGCAGCATCTACGGAGCGAAGCATCTCTGGAGAACACAGATAGGTGAGGTTACCTATCAACACTACCTATCCAAGTTCTACATGGATGCTGCTGACCCACTGAGTCACTCCAGCACTCTGCATGGGCGGAAATCCTGAGGGGGGATGAGGGGGCACTTCCCCCCCCCCCCCCCCATGCTTTGAGAGGTGGGGGACAATCCCCCCCATGTTTTGTAGTCTGGACTTTATCAGCCACTTTCTAAGGCGGGGCCTTTCAGTGCCCGGCGCGAATTAAAATCAAACTGCTACAATGTGGCGATCGAGGCTCCCGATGTTGAAGCCCCCGCCGGCCGATAAAAGGCCCCGTGAACGGGCCGATTCAAGCCCTACGGACAAAGCTGCTGTTGCTGGAGTTCGGAGTCGGTCACCAACCAGGTCAGCTCCCGATGTTACCGTCCACAGGGCCCACGGTCGAAGACTCACATGTGTGCGCATGCGCGCGCGCGCGACCACCAATAAATTGTGTCCGTCCCCCCCCCCCCCCCCATGTTTTGATAGCAATTTCCGTGCCTGGCACTCCGTCTTTTTTTGTAAACCAGCATCTGCAGCTCCTTGTTTTGTCATATTCACTATGTTTGGGTGAGTGATTCTGCCCTGAATCACTTGTTTGCGCAGAAGATCTCAAGTGTAGCACAGGTGTGTGAATGAGCAAACGGCAACAGACGTGTAATGAGTCAACAACACGATGGAATTGTATATCCAAGCCACAATAATGATATGAAGCTCTCTTCTGCAATGTTTTCCATCTGACGCCAGTGATGGAAATGAAACCCAGGTGGGGTGTCATAACTGGTGTGCAACACAAAGGATGTAGAATATTATTGGCAAGGTGTGTAATGGAGTGTGTAATGGGATGTGTAATGAAGTGTGTCACTGAAGGGATACCACCTGATTTACTGATTGAACCAGAACATGTCCACTTGCCTCATTTGGCAGCTGCTGTCTTGCCTGTGGAGGACGTGCATGTAAATCTCAAATGAGAGAACTTAGAGCTACATTTCAGAGCCGTTGTGAGAGAGCGCAGCATTGTCAAAATGCTGCCTTTGTAAAGGATAGGATGAGAGATTCTCCCCTTTGATTAACTACTTTAACGCAGTTAGCTCAGGGTGACTTCAAAGATCTCCTGATGCTAATTGAAGAGAAAAAGTCGGAAGAGGGGTCCCGACTCGAGATGTTATCTGTTCATTATCCGTCACAGATGCTGTCTGAACAGATGAGTTCCTCGGCTTTTGCTCAAGATTCCAGCATCTGCAGTTTCTTATGTCTCAATGACTAATTCCAGTTATGTGACCAATATTCCTTGACTTTCAACCGGACAAGCTCACCAGTTGTCGTGTTGCCGTCTGTGAAGTTTTGCTGTTTGCAGAATGAACTTTATACTTGCGTATCCGCAATGGTCACCCCAGTAATTCCCTTTGTTTAAAGACTTTTCACTGGATGTACCAAGGTGCCTTATTAATACTTTATTGTCACATGAAGAAGTGCTCAACCCAAAACGTCACCCATTCCTTCTCTCCAGAGATGCTGCCTATCCCGCTGAGTTACTCCAGCTTTTTGTGCCTATCTTCGGTTTAAACCAGCATCTGCAGTTCCTTCTTACATTTATTGTCACATTTATTTGGTACAATTAAATTAATTTTTGCATACAATACACAAGTATGCAAAGAGTCACCACATATAGTGCACTGACAAAGTTACAAAAAGTATTCAATATTGTCTAATATATATGCTAATATATATGTATATACATATTACTAAAAGTCTGATCTTGACCACTTCCTGTTCTGTATATTGATTTTAGAAAAAACGCTGCCACTTACGGCTGTGATTTTTTGCCATTTTACTCAGTCCCACTTCGCTGTGCAGGACAAGAGGATTTTTCCCATCGATGAAAAATAAAAGAGCTATTAGTATTTAAAAAATGTTGAGATTCTCTCTCCTGAAGGCCACACCCCTTCCGGAGGGACTATAAAACCCAGAAGTGTTAAGTGCCTCAGTCAGTCTCTGAAATATGGGGGAGCGAGAGGGTCACGTCTCTCAGTCTGAGCTGTGAACAACACTGAACACATGTCTACTAAACTGTGAGTGGTATTACTGACCAGTCAGTGCCCTTAATGTGGTTTGAAAATATAGTTTGGAAATGCTAATGCTGTGTTGCCATTGGTTTGGAAATGCTAAAGCTGTGCTGCCTAATTAAAGTTGCCTTGCCAAATTAAAGTTGCCTTGCCTAATTAAAGTTGCCTTCCCTAATTAAAGTTGCCTTGCCTAATTAAAGTTGCCTTGCCTTCTATATAATTAAAAGTCTAATCTTGACCACTTCCTGTGTGCGCTTTATATTGATTTTAGAAAAAACGCTACCACGTACGGCTGTGACTCATCAGGTGCATAGCATTTTTCCCATCGATGAAAAATTAAAGAGTTACCAATGTTTAAAAAATGTTGAGATTCTCTCTCCTGTCAATCACGCCATGAAAGCCACGCCCCTTCTGGTGGGAGGGGGGAGGGACTATAAAACCCAGAATTGTGGGCGTGGCTCAGTCTCTGCAAGATGGAGGAGGGAAAGGTCACGACTTGCTGTCTTTAGTGGCCTTACACCCTGTTTGAGATGGTATGAAACTGCACTTGAATTTGGTAGCCTTGCATCCTGCTTGAAGTGGTAAGAAACTGCACTTGAATTTGGTGGCCTTGCACCCTGCTTGAAATGGAATTTCAAGGAATAGCCATGAGTCAACTGCCAGCCCACCAGCCGTGAGTGAGTGAGCTGCCAACACTACAGGCTTGAGTGACTGGGCCGCCAGCCCAAGAATCCATTTGGCCCACAAATTCCATACTAGGCCTCTGGAAACAAGTCCCATCAGCCCACAACACCCATACTAGCACTCCAGAAAGCCACCACCACCCCCACCCACTGGCCACCAATATTGGAATTGGTTGAGAGGTGTGATATGGCTTTGGGGGACCAGCCCTCCCATGTGATGCTGTGACCCAACGGGTCCCACTTAGTCTAGTATATATATGCAACAGATTATAATGCATTGTAGAAAGTTGCTGACCTGATTTATACGTTTTACAATATTATAATATATAATATATATTATTGTATTCTATATGTATGTATGATATTGTGTTACAGTATAGACTGTATAATATATGTATAATAAAATATATATAATATATGATATAAGTATACATAACCTACATGTTATAATATATACAATAGCTATATATGTTATAGCTAAATCTTTCTTCCTGAAACATGCACTTGTCGATCAATGTCTGATCCTTCCTCGTATTCTAATTAGTTCAGCAAATTACCATTGATTTGGATGTTATTCACTATTTCAATTAACATTGTGTGTCAAGGTTGGAGATGTGGAGTAGTGTTAAGAAGGAAGCTCGGAGCAATTTTGACTGCATGATCTCATGAGAGGTGGTGAGAACGAACTGTCAGCACTTTTTGCCTCTTCCTCAGTGAGACAATTGGAAATAAAATTGCGAAAATGTATAAATCAGGTCAGCAACATTATATAATGCATTTTAATCTGTTGCACGAAGACCTGTATTAGTTGTTAAATCAGTGGGAAGATGTTATGCATTCCTAATGCCCAGAAGGAGGCATTACATCCCATAATGCTTGTGCTGGCATTTTGAAAAAGCTGTCCAATTATATTTAAGGTCCAATTACTTGTAAAACCATGAATAAATCATATTTCACAAGTTAAACAGAATGATAGGGATTCATCCTCAGACCAATAACATAATGGGTGCAATATCGTAGAATCTGTATACATTATGAAAATCGCCTCTTCTTAATTGAAACAATATTCAGATGTAAAGTACAACACTTAGCCAAAGGTTCTTGACACCAGCACTGCAGACTCAAGAGACTGCAGATACGGGAATCTTGAGGAAAATACAAAATTTTGAAAGAATTCAGCAGGGCATGCCGAATCTGTGGAGAGAAATACACACACAACTTTTTGGTCAGGACCTTCCTTCAGTCTGAAGAAGAGTTCCGACCAAAAATGTCATCTGTCCATTTCCCTTCACAGATACTGCCTGACCCTCTGAGTTCCTGCAGCAGTTTGTTCAGTGCCGATAATGCCCAATATACAGAACACCCAGAGGTGCATTAACCAAGAAGTAGACATCATTGGGGGGCAAGAGGCAGAGCTTAAAAAACTGGTAGCACAATCGTGCAACTTAGAGAGCTGTTGCTTTAGAGGGCCAGAGACCAGGGTTCAATTCTGAACTCAGATGCTGTCTGTATGGAGTTTGCACTTTCGGGGATTTTGTGGATATCCCTTGGGTGCTCTGGTTTACTCCCTGATCCCAAAAATGTGCGGGTCAAGTCAAGTTTGTTGTCAATGCACAGGTCGGGTGAGGTAGAAGCACAATGGAAGATCTTTCTTGCAACTGCATCACCGGCAAATGGAATCAAACAAGCTCACCAAAACGAATTATACATGAATTATAGATAGATTACACGCACCATTTCTAAAAGAAAGCGGTGCAAAAAAACCAAGACATTATTGCAAAGACGTAGCTGGCAGTATGCTGTGCACGCCATATGCACGAAGAAGAAGAAGAAGTAATGGGAACATTACAGGAAAGGATTCTGAGAAACGGGATCTGTCTGCATCAGGGCCGGCGTTAAGCCGATTTGACCGATTGCTCCCAATTGGGCCCCGCGCCTAATGGGGGCCCCGCACTAATGTTCAGTATTTCGTACGGAAATACGAATTCTCTTTGTTAAATAAAGATTTTTTTAAATTCGCCATCCGGATTTTTTTTAAACGAACATGCATAACAACCGCTGCACGGCCATCATACACAAACGATTTGTTAACTAGTGCTGTTAGCACTTCTTAACGGTAAGTAGTTAACACCTTGTTATGCGATGTCATGAATCTGCATCTATCCACATTCCTCAGTAAATGTTATAGTGTTTTGAACAAGTATTAATGACGCCGTGTTCAAAAGGGAACTGCAGATGCTGGAATATCGAAGGTACGCAAAATTGCTGGAGAAACTCAGCGGGTGCAGCAGCATCTATGGAGCGAAGGAAATAGGCGACGTTTCGGGCCGAAACCCTTCTTCAGACTCATTTCTACTTCTTCTTCTTGTAGGATTCCGGCAGTGTAGACGCTGTACAGACTCATTTAATGACGCCGTGTTCCTTTGAATAAAATTCACGCGGCGTCATTAATACTTGTTTAAAACACAATTACATTACTGACGAATGTAGATCGATGACACGTTGAGAATTTCATTTAACTCACCATCATGAGTGAGGGCCCCGGACCGCGAGAAGGGGCTTCTTCCTGGTGTGCAGGTTAGTCATTCACCTACCGACCCACGTTGTGTCTCTCTGTCTTTTGCTCACTCCCTCCCTCCCTCTTTCTCTCGCGCTCTCTCTCCCGCTCCCCGTCTCGTCTCTCTCTAGCTCTCCTACTCCCTCTCTATCACCCTGTCCCCTCAGCATTCCCGGAATCATTGATGTTTAGCGGTAGACAAAAATGCTGGAGAAACCCAGCTGGTGAGGCATTCGCCTGGCCCGCTGAGTTCCTCCAGCACTCTGTGTTTTTTGTTTGGCTCTGAAGTTGAAGGTGGCTCAGCGGGACGGGCAGCGGCTCTGGGGAGAGGGTTGTGTTTCTGGTCGAGACCCTTCTTCAGACAATCACAAGTACTCTCACCGACGCGAGTTCAGTTCGGTCTGAAGAAGGGTCTTCTCTCCAGAGTCGCTGCGCTGCCTGTCTGCTGAGTTACTCCAGCTTTATGTCTATCTTCAATTTCAGAGAAATACAATTTCTCACGGGGGGCTTATAACGTCTCTAAACCCCTCTGGGACCCTCTGAACACCTCTAAACCCCCTCTAGCCCCCCTATTTCCCTCTATTCCCCTCTAAACAATTGTAAACACACCTGAACCCATCTGAAGCCCTCTAAACATCTCTAAAGCGTTTAAACCCCCTAAGGCCGGCCATGCACGCACACACACACAGACGCATACACACAAACACACACACTCAGTCACACAGACACAGAGACACAATCGCATACACTCATAAACACACACACACACACACACACATTCAATCTTTCAAAGTGCCGCTCATTTTATTAGATGTGTGACACTTTCATATAGTTTTTCAAAATTTTAGTTTATCAAGCATTTAATGTTTTTTTTGGTTAAAGACGAGCATACTACACGAAATATAAACATACATAAATTTTTACTTTTCTAGAGTAGGGACCCCGCCATCAATTTTCTAATTGGGCCCCGCAATTCCTAGCACCGGCCCTGGTCTGCATTCAAAAAGGCATGAACTGATTAGGGATATTAAGCATGGCTCTATGAGTGTGAAATCGAGTATCACAAATTTGATTTAAGTTTTCTGAAGAGGTGGTCAAGTGGATTGATGATGGCAGGGGGATGCATATTGTCAACACGGACCTTAATAAGACTTTTGACAAGGTCTCATATGGTAGGGTAATGCGGAAAGTCAGAACACATAGGATCCAGGATGAGGTACCATGTGAACAATTTAATTACATCTTGGCCGATCTGTATCCTCAACCACCTTGAGATGCACCCGTTAAGCCTGTTTCCCTGCACACTAAAGCTATCTAAACTGCTGAATGTATTATCGGCTCTCATATCTCTCATGTTTTGGTATGCATATGTTAAACAAGTAAAAGCTTTTACATCAGTTTATAGAACATCTTAATGGTACCCAAGGATGTCTTGATGATATAATCTGTAGACAGCAGAGGGGAACGAGAACCATTTCCAAATTGGGGCGGCATGATGGCACAGTGGTAGAGTTGCTGCCTTAGAGTGCCAGAGATCTGGGTTTGGTCCTGACCACGAATGCTGTCTGTATGGAGTTTGTACGTTCACCCTGTGACCTGCGTGGGTTTTCTCTGGGTGTTCTGGTTTCCTACCAAAGAGATATAAGTGTGTAGGCTAATTAGCTTGGTAAAATAGTGTATGTAGGACAGTGTTAATGTACGGGGATCGCTGGTCAGCACAGATTCGGTGGGCTGAATGGCCTGTTTCTGCACTGTGTCTCTAAACTTAACTAAATTGGGTCTGCTTTTATTGCCAGGTCAGCGATACAGGAATGTACATCTGTGTTGCCACAGGATCGAGTGGAGAGACCACCTGGAGTGGCTACCTGGAGGTACAAGGTATGGAGCAATGAACACATCACATCAACTGGAGGGCAAATAAAAGCAAAGGGAGGACTCTGGTACCTGCAGTTTAATTAAAATTAAAATAGAAAAACAAGTCCATTTATCTTACATTCAAAATGGGTTTTCATGATGGTCACTAAATGGAATGAGAACAGAAATGAAGTTGCCACTTAAGTCAAAGCATTAGCTTAAAAACTCTTTTACGAGCTTCCTTATGCCCCTGTCCCACTTAGGAAACCTGAACGGAAACCACTGGTGACTTTGCGCCCCACCCAAGGTTTCCATGCGGTTCCTGGAGGTTTTTGTCAGTCTCCCTACCTGCTTCCACTACCTGCAACCTCCGGCAACCACCTGCAACCTCCGGGAACCGCACGGAAACCTTGGGTGGAGCGCAAAGTCTCCAGAGGTTTCCGTTCAGGTTTCCTAAGTGGGACAGGGGCATTAGTCAGTGGGTCAGTCGGATACCACGTGAGCGGTTTTAGAGTAGAGTAATGTACTGTTCCAAAGCTGCATTAATAATATCTGAAGAAGGGTCTCGACACAAAACATCACCTGTTGCTGTTCTCTGGAGATGCTGCCTGACCCGATGGGTTACTCCAGCATTTTGTGTCTGTCTTCGGCGCAAACCTGCATCTACAGGTGTTTCTGACACATTCATAATATCAGAGTTAGTATTCACATCCTACAATGAAAATCTGAATTCAGTCACAATCAAATAAGATCAAATGGAACAAGTTGTCCTACAACTTTAGGCTGTGCACGCCATACACAAGAAGAAGAAGAAGTTGGAAAATTTGGAGGTGATGGTCAGTAAAAATAATCATGTATTTATTCAACTTAAGTAAAATCTGAATGATTCCCTAAATGTTCATTTGGGTATGAAACATGGCCTGGCCTGTGCATGACTCCAGTCACAAACCAACGTGGTTGACTTTTAACAACCTTTTGCTTGTTCAGCCAAACCCCTTTGTTTTGTCAAATGATTATAAAACTCAAAGACATTGCCAATTAATGCCAGTATTGACTCCCATATCCTGAGGATATTTGAAATACCTCTTGGGCAAGGGTTGAGCTAAAACTCACTCACTAAATGGGAGGGTGGATCTTCAGCTGTGGAGGCAGATACAATAGGGCATTTGAAGAGGCATTTAGATGGGCACGTGAATATGGAGGGATGTGGATCATGTGCAGGCCCAGGAGAATAGTTTAAATTGGTATTATGGGCATTGTGGGGTGAAGGGTCTGTTCCTGTGGTGCACTGTTCTGTGAAAGCTTGAATGTGGAGGTACTTAGTAGATTGGGGGAAAGGAGGTTCCTGGGCAGAAACAAAGGAGAAGAGCACAGTTTGGTGTCGCCAGCACAGAATCACCTCCGTAAGAAATGTTAATAGATCTCCTGATAAATAGCTGGGCTTTCTCTATAATTGCTCCTGAATGAACTCCCCCTCGCATAGATCACTGGCAGCTAGATTTCCAATGTCATACCGTGACCTAGAATGAGGGGAGGTCAGGGGTTTAACAAATGTCTTTGATTGCGCAGTGCATTAGAAAAAATGATGAACTGTAATGGGCCTGTCCCACTTAGGCGATTTTATAGGCGACTACAGGCGACGGCTGCAAAATTTTCAACATGTTGAAAAATTTTGGACGACTGTGGCGACAATTTTTGCTGTCATAGGTTGTCGCCAGGTGTTGTAGGTGAATTCCATTAAAACTAGTGCCTGGCAATCGCCTAAAGAGTCGCCTAAGTGGGGCAGGCCCTTCAGTAATAAGGATGGAGCAGGCTAGCACACAGTGCACATAGACCTTTGAGGAATAGTATGCGTATACTTGCTGTGGAGTGGAGCTTGTTAGAGAAAACAGTGATACCTGCAGCTGCCTTGGAGTCATTATTCATGACTTCATGGATGCAGAGTGAACATCTATCCCTGCAGTCCCATGATAAACAGCAGGCTCTAAGAAACACACATTCGATCCGGGTTATCTCTGGAAGTAATTCAGGGGGTAAATTCAACAAAGCATCACTTGGTGGATGCGTTGGGCTCCAAATTGTCCCTCAGTTTTAATGTGTCCGCTAAAGTAAGGGCAGAATCTGTTGAATTCCCTCATGGATTTCTGTTCCTATTTGTATTTGTATTTCTTTATTCGCCTGTAGCTTCTGTTTTGCTGTTATCTAAAATGGCTGCACCGTTTGCATTGAGTGACAATGCTAACAAAATGCACCAGGATCCCAGGGACTATATGTAATGGTAACTTACTGGCTATCTCTGGCTAGACATCTACAGATGCAGTCTACAATAAACATACACGTTTAGGCTTCAGTTAAATGAATACAAGTGAGCTACATTACCTTGTATTTATGGAGCACCATCTGTGATGATAAATATCCAAGGAGATTAATAGGCCTGTTTATTGTAGGGAGGAACTGCAGATGCTGGTTTTCACCGAAGATAGGCACAAAATGCTGGAGTAACTCAGCGGGACAGGCAGCATCTCTGGATAGAAGGAACGGGTGAGGATTCAGGTCGAGACCATTCTTCAGAATTTGACTAAGCTACAGAAGAGGACATTAGAGAAGGCATAAAGCGTGGTCATACAGATAGATTTTAGAATTTGTATAAATAGGTGATAAAGAGTTCATAAGGAGCAGGGGTTTAAGAAGATTAGGCTTCCACAGCTTGAGGCATTGGCAGCTGAAGGAATGACCTTCATTGATGGATTTTGAGTATTGCAGTATCTCTGAGATTCATTTGACTTTCTTCCTTGTGTATTAATTTTACCCTAGGAAAGCATGATAAATAAAAGGCATGTAACAGGTTGCCTCGGTCAATTCATCTTTACCACCCTCATCCACAATGTCCCTATTGCAAGGCTAATTGATCACCAGATGCATCACAGTAGAGCTATTTTGTTACAGTTCAAAGCTTAAGATGTGTAGGTCCACGAACAGCAATGAGAGCCATAAATGATTCTTATACAGTCACTCTTCACTGTGTCAGGATAAATCAATAGTTTATGTTGGTGAAAGGATCGACATGACCAACAAGCTAAGGATCGCTCATGTTCCTATGTTTACTATCCCTCCAAATTATATAAGCCCAAGGATTTCCAGCTTCATATTGATTCATGCTCCATTATATGGCGGGTTTTGCATGTCCATTCATCGGTGGAATCCTGATGTCCCACTCAATGATGGGCTCGTCAAGACGATACAATGGCGGGGTCATGATCTCCCATTAAAGGGTGGGTTCTTCATGTTCCATTCAATGGCGGGCATGTGATCTCCCACTCAATAGTGGGCTTCTCGTGTTCCATTCAATGGTGTCCAATTCAGTGGAAGACATCTCAGGCCCCATTCAATGGTGATTTTTATGATCTCTGATTTAATTGTGGGCTCCTCATGTCCATCCCAATGTTGGGCTTCCCATGACCAATTCAATGGTGGGCTCCTAATGGTGCATTCAATGGTGACCCTCTCATGTCCCATCCTACCGTGGCCTCCATATGTTCATTCAGTGGGTGATCCAGCCTTTTGATTAGAGGTTTCACATTCTCTGTGCTGCCAACTAAAGGTTGAATGAGTCAACAGAGTTTAAACCCTATGTTTCTGGTTCAAGGACAAAGTTCCTGGCAACGTATTCCTGGCTGTGAAATCTGTTTCCCTGCAATTTAATAACAACAATGACAACTGAAAAATGTGTCTTTCTTTACTTCAGAAAGCGGGAGTCCTACTCGCATCCTCTCGGCTGAACCCGACCTTCTTCCAGGCCCTCCCTCCAAGCCAGTGATCACCGACGTTACCCGAAATAGTGTCACCTTGACATGGCAGCCAAGCCAACACATCGGAGGCTCGGCAGTCACATCGTACATCATCGAGGCGTTTAGGTAAGGCGAAGAAAGAAAGCAGCTGGGAGAGGCAGGAATTAATATCATTGCACAGAGGCTTCACGTCCCTTTGGACAGCGCCAGGGTGTTATTTAGCGAGCGACAGCTCCCAGTGCCAATCGCTCACAGATTTATGAGGCTCACTCAGGTGGGGAATGTGTTTGTTCACGGAGAGAGATTTGCCTGTCACAGACATGACAGGAATAGCCTTGAATTACTGTCAGACATGTGCTGCACTAACAGGGAAAGGCTATGAGGCAGAACCAAAACTGCTTCCCTGGGAAACAATTGATGGCTGCATTAAAAGAGCCTTGAAATCCATCAGCAACATTGCTGAATAAAACAGCCAGCCTCTGCTTTATGGCTTGAGGTATTAATTTCAGAGGAAGAGATAGTAGAACATCTCAACTGTTTGGGAAATTTACTTATTTGATTTCCTTTGTAGCTTTGATTTGTTTCTATGCCGTGCACCTTCCCAGCTCCTGATAACTGTCCCCATGTTAGGAGATCCCCAACACCAGCCAACACTGACTCTCCATCTGTAACCTTTGTTTATCATAGCAACACTCTGCCCCTGAGTGCTCGGAAATTCTGCTCTCGTTCAGTTTTATGAATCACCTTTTCCATGTATAAATGAATGTTCTAGTTTCTTACCTAAACTTTCATTGAACATGGAGCTAGAACAATGAAGGGCAGCAGGCTAACACACCATGGGAATTTTTGCAGTTCCGCTGTAATCATTCTGCTGGTTTAGTTTAGTTTAGTTTAGTTTAGCATAGACTAGTTTAGTTTGGTTTGGTTTGGTTTGGTTTGGTTTAGAGATACAGCATGGTGGTCCACCGAGTCCAGACCGACCAGACTGTTTCTTTCAGTTTATTGTCCTGTGTACCGAGGTACAGTGAAAAGTTTTTTTTCAATCAACAGCAAGACTGTGTGTCTACAACAGAAAGACTATACATGATTAGAATCAGGCCTGACCTGTTCACAATGGGTCTATGTTATGTTATCCCACGTTCTCATCCATTCTCCACACACGAGGGGCAATTTTATTGAGGCCAATTAACCTACAAACTCGCATGTCTTTGGGGTGTGGGAGGAAAGTGGAGCACCTAGAGGAAACCTATACAATTGAGAGAACGTTAGACAGTGATCGATGAGAGTGGGTGTGATTCCCTTCTCTCTACCTTAGGTTGAGAATAGGCAGCAGATTTTAAATCAGAGCAGAAAACATAGTTGAGAAATATATAAAATGGAAACAGAAAGTGCAGGAAGCTGTCAGGTCATGTAGAATCTGCGGAGATAAACAGTTAGAAGTTCATGTTAATCGCTGCATTCCACACTCCGCAGATAGTGCTTGATCTGCTGAGAATCACCTGTAGATTTTGTTTTTGTTAATATTATTTTCAAATATCCAGCATCTGTAGTTTTAGAAACATAGAAACATAGAAACATAGAAATTAGGTGCAGGAGTAGGCCATTCGGCCCTTCGAGCCTGCATCGCCATTCAATATGATCATGGCTGATCATCCAACTCAGTATCCCGTACCTGCCTTCTCTCCATACCCTCTGATCCCCTTAGCCACAAGGGCCACATCTAACTCCCTCTTAAATATAGCCAATGAACTGGCCTCGACTACCCTCTGTGGCAGGGAGTTCCAGAGATTCACCACTCTCTGTGTGAAAAAAGTTCTTCTCATCTCGGTTTTAAAGGATTTCCCCCTTATCCTTAAGCTGTGACCCCTTGTCCTACATTGTTTATGTAGAAACAATGAACTGTAGATGCTGGTTTACAAAAAATGACACACAAAGCGCTGGACTAACTCAGCAGGTCAAGTAGTATCGCTGGAGAACATGGACAGGTGCCGATTGGATCAGGATCCTTTTACACTGTGAAGAACGGTCCCAACCCGAAAAGTCACATATCAATATTAACCAGAGATGGAGCTTGACCCACTGAGTTACTCCAGCACTTCATGTCTTCATCTGTAGGCTTTTGTTCCTTTCGTTGATGGAAATCAAAGCATTGTTTTTAATTTGGACTGAGAACATCTCCACATGAATTATTTCTTGTACCAGAACATCTGTCCCTCAGTGCCCCATGAACAGCACAGTTGTGCAACGAGTTGTCACAGCCTCATCGCACAAGAGAACTGGGTTCAATCCTGATTCCAGTGCTGGCTATGTGAAGTTTGCATGTTTTCATTGTGATCATATTCACGCCAACCATTGCACCCATCTCTAATAATCTTTTTACCAGGACTAGGTCTGTAGCCACCATGCCTTTTCAATTTAAATGCTTGCAGAAACTTTAACATCAGAAGAAATCCATAAGTGCTTTATGGGAGCAAACTTATAACAGGGAAGAAACCAAGAAACAGATATTAGGAAAGGAAGCAAAAGTCTTGCCTGGAAAGATAGATTTTAAGAAGACAAAGTGGCAGAGGGAGTTGGAAAGAATTCAAGGATATTAGAGACACCGGGACAGTGATGCTGTGCAGAGAGTAGGGATCGAGAATTGGAGGAATCTGATACAATCGCTCCACTCTTTTCTGTGTTTCTGTTATACTTGCGTTTGACGATTGTATTTATGTGCATAATTATCTGATTTAGGATTGAATACGACTCAAAACAATAGCATTGTTGTTACATGTATGCGCTGTATGTATGTATTTATGTATGCATTGTTAGATCTATGTACCACTGCATGTAGCATGTTAGTACCTGCATTGGTGGAAAGCACTTTGGTCAACGAGAGTTGTTTTTAAATGTGCTATAGAAATAAAATTGACTTGACTTGACTTGACATGTGACAATAATAAACCTAAATAGAGTTCTAGGACAGTTATTGAGCAAGAGGAAAGCCAGGAGATTCAGACGGGTGTGCCATGAACAATTTTGGGCACTTATTGTGATTTCAACATTGAGATATGAATGGACCACAAGCTTAGGTCAGGCAATGAACACAAGGGGGCTGAAAATAGCAGCAAATTTCAGCAGGGAATGAATTGGGAGTCCGTTGAGTAAAGGCGAAAAGTTACAATGACCTGGAATGCACATTCCAGACACGCCTGTACTGGAAGCATGTCAGGCGAACTCCATCAATTAGAGAAAATCTGCTTTCTAACGTCAGGTAAACGGCACGGAACGTCAAGGTTGGATGTATGGTTTCCACTTTCAGTCCTGGAGATTGGTGATATACTACTGGTTGCCCAGGGATTTCAGGTCAAACTTTCAGGGTCATTAAAGATTGTCAGTGCTTGATAGGCAGAGAATAAAACAACAGCAGTAAACCAGAGATTGGTAATTCCTTGCCATCACCTTCCTAAAATATAGGGTCATAGGGAGTCCTGGAGTCATACAGCACAGAAACAGGCCCATGAGTCCAACTTGTTCATAACCGAACAAATGCCCCATCTAAGCTCGTGTTCAGCCCAGATCCCTCTATATCTTTCCTGTCTGTGCATCAGTCCAAAATTCTTTTAAATGCTGTTATAGTATCAACTAGCTCCTCTGGCACCACCGTCTGAGTGAAATTCAACCACGTAGGTACTGTACAATAGAAATTAGTGGGTTGAACTAGATGAACTAGTGAGATCAACTAGAAGTAAAGGTCATTAAAAATAAGCTGCCTGATCTTTGCTAACCATTGTAACGCACCTTCCCATTCCCATACTGACCTTTCTGTCCTGAGCACCCAAGGTCAGGATCGAACCCGGGTCTCTGGCGCTGAGGCTAAGCTGATATGCCATCTAAATTTACCTGCTGATTATTTGCCGACTTTCAATGTGCTTCAATTTCCACCCAAGCTGCGTGTTTACCGTAAGGATTTGATCTAATCCTCTCACTGATTTTAGAATTACAAGGAAACAACTTTATGCAACAGTTCAACTCCAAAGGCTATACAAATGCAGACTCTTGAAGCGTGAGACTCTCATTTTCTCTGCAAACACCGCAAAGCAACCTTCATTTTGATCATAGAACAAACAAATGGCTGTGGGACATCCATCACCTTTAACCGCTGAAGGGACCTTATGTGATGGATTATGTTGGCTTATGTTCTGACTAGCCAGAAGAATACTGGATGAAAAAATCATTCATTTATTTCCAATTAAAATACAATTTTACATTCCAAATAACTGGAATCTTTCGACAGAACCCTTCTGGCGTGACGCTTTAAAATACATCAGATGTTCAAATGATAACATTGTAGCTTTTATTTGGCTAGAAATTTGGCTGCCTGAGCTGTTGATATTTAGCAATGTAGTCTCTTCCGAACCATGCTAACACATCCACTGCTCTACCACTGCCCATTGCACATAGGTAAAAATAGTGTAAATTGGGCAATGTTTCACTGTCAGCGCTTGTTTGAAAGTAAAACTGCTTTCAAATGTGTCACAAATTCACAGAATGTTATACATTTATAAAACAATGCAAGACGGCGATTGAATGGAAGGTAGGATCTTTCCCCCTGAACAAACATGACGATGACGAGGGTTACGGACTTAAGATAATTGGTAAAGGAGTTTTAGAGGAGTTACGTATTTATTTTTAATCCAAAGGTTCTGGAGGTTGGGAACCTACCACCTGTAAAGACGGTTGAGGCAGAATTATTACAATTCAAAAATACTCACGATAAACGCTTATTGTAGCACACCTTAATGTAGCGAGGCAGCACAGTGGCAGAAGAGTTGCTGCCTTACAGTGCCAGAAACCCGGGTTTAATCCTGATTATGGATGCTGTCTGTACGGAGTTTGTATGTTCTCCCTGTGACCTGTGTGGGCTTTCTCTGGTTGCTCCGGTTTCCTCTCTCATTCCAAAGACGTGCAGGTTTGTAGGTCAGTGGCTTTGGTAAAATTGTAAATAGTCCCTAGTGTGGAGGATAGTGTTAGTACATGGTGTGCTTGCTGGTCGGCACAGACTCTGTGGGCTTGGTTCCGCGATGTATCTCCAAAATCTAAAGCCTAAAGTAAACAGGAGCTGGGAAATAAGAATAGGATATGTAGTTATTTGTTGGCTACTTCGACATAATAGACTGAATGGCCGGCTGTGCCATAAATTTGTGTAGGTTTGACAACAATTCGACAGCTACTTAATTTCAAATCAGTCCACAAATTTCAGAAGTGCTGCCTGTGTGGAGTTTGCATGTTCTGGCGGTAGTGCGGCTTTCTGCTCGCAACTAAAGGTTTCTCCCATTGTAAATTATTCTAGCGTTGGTTAATGGCAGAAAAAAATAAAATAAAAGGGAGTTGATGGGCATGTGTGTGAGAGAATAAGGAAATAGACTGGGGCAATGGGACTGACGGGATTGATCCCCAGGAGCCGATGGGCCAAATGTCCTCCTGTGTTATTATAAATGTAACTGTGACGTATGGGAAACCATGATAAGACAGCTCCTACAGCTGTGCTGCACCACAACTTGCTTTATTTAATCGATGCATACCAGCGGCTACTTGGAAAGGAGGACATTGTGTTAAATCCAGCTTGCTGCCTACACAGCATCACCATCCACGCTTTTCTCTTCAGTCAATCTGCAGGGAGCACATGGCAAACAGTGGGCGAGTACGTAAAAGTTGAAAAGCATACAGTGACTGGTCTGAACTTCAACACCATCTACCTGTTTATTGTGCGTGCAGTCAACACCTTCGGCCTGGGAGATCCCAGCCCCATCTCTAAACCCGTCCGCACTCAAGGTAAGGTGATTTTCGCCCTGATGTATTGCCCCATGACTTTAACTTCATTGACTTTGTCCCATGATGACGCCGTTTGTCCCACTACTGTAGTCCATTCGTAGAATTGCTGCTTGAAGAGGGAATGCAAGAGGCACTTACTGTGACTCACGTGCCTTTAATGATAGCATCGAGAGAGAAGGAGCCTTGGGTTTTCATAGCATTCTCTGCCTGTGTGTGAATGTGTGTGAGTGATTGGTGGTGGTCGGAGGGGCCGTAGGCGCAGATTGGCAGCCACGCTTCCGTCAGTCTGCCCCAGGGCAGCTGTGGCTACAGAAGTAGCTTACCACCACCGAGTGTGACTGAGGAGTGAATGAATAATGCGATGTAAAGCGCCTTGAGTATTAGAAAGGCGCTATATAAATCCCATCCATTATTACTATTATTATTCCTGTGTGGGTACAAACTTTGGAAGATGAGCTCCATTCTAGTCATTCTCAGTGATTGCAATCAAGAGTTCCAGTTTCAGAATTGTGGTCAGACATCTAGTACAGTAGCATTGTATGATTTTAAATCTCGTAGAACGCCCAAAATTCACTCTAATATTATGTGCCAAAACAGCCAATTCAGAAAGCCTCCTGCATGCAGGAAAGTGGGTAGAGATAGTTACTGACCCCAACATTGTGGGAGAGATGAATTCACTGCAGTCAAAATAGAATAGGTAACTCGAGACATCAGGGGATCCAGCTCAGGATTGTACTCTTATCTACCAACTCAAACCCAGGCAGTTGTTTTTTCATCTTATATATCTTGTACAAGTAAATGTTATAGAAAATGAGAAGGGTTGGGTGACGTTTTGGGTCGAGACCCTTCATCAGACTGTCTCAAGCTGAAAAGTCACCCATTCCTTCTCTCCAGAGATGCTGCCTGTCCCAGCTTTTTGTGTCTATCTTCAGTTTAAACCAGCATCTGCAGTTCTTTCTTACACATATAGAAAATGTTCATCGGTTCACAGATTGTTAGGATAATTGTTAAACATTTGATCATGGACAAGCCATTAATTCAAATTTACAGGCAGGACTTGATCTATGATCTATGACTATAGTTAGAAACATAGCAAATAGGTGCAGGAGTAGGCCATTCGGCCTTTTGAGCCAACACCGCCATTCAATATGATCATGGCTGTTCCTATTAACAATAGTTCTTCCTATTGATTAATTAACCCTATAATGGGCCATTAATGCAGTTTTAAGTGTGAGTAAATACCAGGTGTTGGCACATGTTGGCACGTTAATTGCACTAACATTTCCTCTCACCCACAGATGTGAGTCCGACTGGACAGGGAGTGGACCATCGGCAAGTACAACGTGAGCTCGGGGAGATGGCAGTCCAGCTACAGCCTCCTGTCACCTTGACATCGACTACCATCCAGGTCACCTGGACAGTAAGTAGTGAAGCGCTTCTCCAGCGACCCACACCTCCGGCACTTTGTACCAACCTTTAGTGCTTCCCACACAAGCACTCTGGCAATATAATGTAGGGACAAGCAAGATATAGCATGGTGAAGAAAAGAATAAATGCATGTAGCCAGGGGGTCATATCCAATTTCAATGGGTAGACTATCACAGGTGTGCAGCCAAGGAGGCATTTTGTATAGACATTTTTTGTTCAGAACTGCTGACGATTCCTCTTGTATTTAAACCACCAACTCACATGTGGCAGTGTCAGCTCGATGGTGTTCTTGTCATTGTGTCATTTCTTTGCGTATATGGGGCTAGTCTCTTGACTGTCTTCACACTTAGACGCAGCAGACAATGTAATATCTCCACAGATAGACACAAAATGTTGGAGTAACTCAGCAGATCAAGCAGCATCTCTGGAGAAAATGGATTGGTGATGTTTCAGGTCGGGACCCTTCTTCAGACTCGGCCTGAAAAGTAACCTATCCATTTTCTGCAGAGATGCTGCCAGACTCGTTGAACATTTTGTGTCCATCTTTGGTATAAACCAGCATCTGCAGTTCATTTTTATTACCTTAATATCTCCACAGCTTTAGAAGGAATGGTCCCACACTCATCTATGTCAATGGTTCTAGAATAACCCTGGCTGTGAAATGACATTAAGTCTATGTAGTACATGTAACTTTCCAACAAGACCAGGACACAGTGGACATTGTACCACTGACGACAAAGGGGATCTGAACAAAAATCATTGAGAATGCAGCCTGAATTATAGTGAAGAGTATAAATTCATTAATCGAGTCATACAGCTCAGGAACAGACCCTTCGGCCCAACATGTCCATGATGACCCAGTTACCCCACCTATTCTAGTCCCATTTACCTGTGTACAGCCTATATTGCTCTGAATCTTTCCTGTGCATGTACTTGTCCAAATGTATTTTAAATGTTGTCATTGTACCAGCCTCAACCATGTCCTCTGGCAGCCTATTCCATGTATCCACCACACTCTGTGTGAAAAAGTTGCCTCCTGAGGTTCCTATTAAATCTTGCCCCACTCTCCATAAAGGTAGACAAAATTGCTGGAGAAACTCAGCGGGTGAGGCAGCATCTATGGAGCGAAGGAGTAGGTGACGTTTCTCCAGCATTCAGACTGAAGAAGGGTCTCAACCCGAAATGTCACCTATTCCTTCGCTCCATAGATACTGCCTCACCCGCTGAGTTTCTCCAGCATTTTTGTCTACCTTCGATTTTTCCAGCATCTGCAGTTCTTTCTTAACCACTCTCCATAAACCTATGTCCTCTGGTTTTTGATTCTCCGACACTGCGTAAAAGATTCTGTGCATTCTCCCTATCTATTCCCCTCATGATTTTATATACGTTTATAAGATCACCCCTCAGACTCTTGCACCAACAGATAAAGCCCTAGCCTGCCCAACCTGTCTCTATAGCTATAAATGAGAGCACAGAGAGACGGGAGGGGGGCAGGGAGAAATTACATTCATTGACGACACTTTTCCTCCAGAAACCATACAACATTGCATACACTAAACACCAGTGAACTACATGCTCGCCATTTGTCCTGCTGGCTCACAATCATAGCCATACAGCAAGGAAATAGGCCATTTGGCCTAACTTGCCCACACTGGCCAACATGCCCCATCAATACTATTCCCACCTGCCAGTGTTATCCCATACCACTCTAAACCTATCCTATCGATGAACTAAGGCAGAGGAGCAGGGAATGGGATGGGCACCAAATATCTGTTTGTTTATTCTTTACAGCAATTAGGAAGCTCAAGTACAATATCAGATAGACCTGCTGAGTAAACTGTAAGGTTGTGTGAGTGGAGTAAAGGAAACAGCATCTTCTGTATAGTCATAGGGTCATAACTAGTCTATGCTGACCAAGATGCCCCATCTAAGTCACATTTGCCTGCGTTTGGCCCATACCCTTCCAACCCTATCTGATCCATGTACCTGTCCAAGTGTCTTTTAAATGTTATTATAGTATCTGCCTCAGCTACCTCCTTTGGCAGCTTGTTACGTACAAAGGGGACGGGGAGGGGGGTTGCTGGAGGTTATCTAAAATTGGAGAATTCAATGTTCAGACCTTTGTGTTATAATTTTCTGATTCTTTTCTATACTATTTCCCATGCCAACAACCTCTGTATCTACTGCAAAACGATGTTGAATTGTACCTTTAAAGCCAGCAATGACAGTGTCTCTTTCTACCCCGTTGTGTTTCTTTGTAGGTTGATCGCCAAGCCCAGTTCATTCAGGGTTACCGGGTGATGTACCGAACCAAAACTAGTGCCTGGCTGGTTCTAGATGTGAAATCCCCAGCTGAGCGCACCACCATTCTCGTAGACTTGAAGAAAGGAACCGAGTACGAGATCAAAATCCGCCCGTATTTTGATGAGTTCCAGGGAATGGACAGCGACCCCGTCACTGTGCGGACACCAGAGGAAGGTTAGAGTTCAGGGCGCAACCCGACAGCGCAAGCCTAAGCTCAACCTTGCAGGAGTTTTGGGGCAAGCTGATCCGCACCAAAAACACACCGCAGGCTGGCAGTAAATTGCCAGGATGCTTTATACTGTGCCTGGTCTTCTGCGATAGAATAATAAAGCGTGTGGTGAAAAAAGGCTGACAATTTGCCAAGAGTTTCTTGACGTTACTGACACAAGCGATGGAACAAGCTGCCAGAGGAGGTTGTTGAGGCAGGGACCTTTGCAAGGTTTAAGATAAAAAATAGACAGGTACATGGATAGGACAGGTTTAGAGGGCTTTGGGCCAAACGCTAGCAGGTGGGATGAGTGTAAGTGGGGCATGTTGGTTGGTGTGGCAAGTCCTTTCACACTGTGTGACTTTATGATTATAACTAATTTCACACCTGTAACTTACTGCATAAGTGTAGTCAGACGTGATGGACGCGGGGGTCTGGACGAATCGCTGAAAAGTCCCGGCGACGTCATGTCCATTATTTGACTTTTCAGTTGAGCGGTCATTCGGTTAGTTGGTGTTTCGGCTTCATACGCTTTCGGTTATTTGGCGTTTCGGCTTTGTATCCGTTCGGTTATTTGGCTTCCATTTCTTTGCTTCGGCTTCTTGTCCTTCGATGCCACGTCCGCACACCCACACCGACACAAGAACAAAGGGAAGAGTTTCAGTGTAAGATAGATGGATAGATTATTTGGAACTGCACGACTCCATAAGGTTAGCACGGATGTAGGCATGGCGCGGACTTGAGGCGTGGACCATGCTGAGTACGATTCTGGTCAAGGTCTCGTTTGGCACACTGCACAGTGGCACAGCGGTAGAGTTGCTGCCTTACAGCGCCAGAGACCCGGGATTGATCCTGACTACGGCCGCTGGTTGTATGGAGTTTGTACATTCCCCCTGTGACCACGTGTGTTCTCCCCAAGTTTCCCCTCCCACATACCAAAGATATTGATGTTTGTTGGTTAATCAGCTTCTGTGAAAATTGTCCCTTGTGTCTAGGATAGAACTAGTGTGCGAGTTGGGCCAAAGGGCCTGCTTCCACACTGTATCTCTAAACAATGTTTACCCTGAGGCTGCAGCGAGTGAGTTTGGCCTCTACCCTCCTGCAGGAATGACCGCACTGTGAAGTGAAACCAGATTCTGTAAATTCTGGAAAGTGCCTACTTACTTTCAAAATCTCCTTTTATGGTCACATTTTGATCTATTCAACGGCCCTAGATCATGATGGTGGGAGGAGACGGGCCCTCAGAGCAGCTGAAGCTCATAATGCGATGATCATAAGCGCAACTGGTTATAATCTACCAATCAATCTCCTGTTTCTTTTATTCCTCCGCATCTCCCACTTCTGATCTCCTCACATCTGTTTACAGATCTGTGATGGTTGAGCTCTGGTAGAAAATTGACAGTTCTGTCTCCCAGCTGTGCCTGTCTCTTAGTTCAGCTTCTGCCCCAGTGCAACTGCACCTTGTCCTTCAGCTGGAGACATTTTTATTTTAGAGATGCAGCATAAAAACAGGCCCTTCGGCCCACTGAGTCTATGCTGACCATTGATTACCCATTCGCACTAGTTCCATGTTATCCCACTTTCTCATCCTGCCCTACATACTAGGGGGCAATTTTTACAGCTACAAACCTGATTGTCTTTGGGATGTGGAAGGAAACCGGAGCACTCGGAGGGGAAACTCACGCAGTCACAGGGGGAACGTGCAAACTCCACACAGACAGCACCCGAGGTCAGGATCGAACCCGGATCTCTGTCGTGCTACCAGCTGTGCCACTGTGACATTAAATAGTTGGTAGTTCATCATAATTTAATACTTGCAAGATAGGCAATGGAGTGACCAGAGGCAGCAGTAAAATGGTCTGGGTTATTCCATCATATCTTTCTTTGAAGGATTAATAGTCTGGCTTAAGCATGGGGTATTGGAGGAATTGTTCTTTACATGCCATTGCGTTGCTCCAACTTGTCATGCTGGATGGGCAGTGCCAAGCATTATGTTCTTCTGTCCCTGACAAGAGCAACAATATTGCATCCAGGGACTGGATGTTTGCAGAAAAAATTAGGTTAAGGGAGCCTGGAAATTGAAAGTTATTGAAGGGAATGTGAGGTGTCTCAGATGTAGGTTTGAAGCGACTGGACAAGAAGGGATAGGATGGAATCAAGGTATTTGGAGATGGGTTACGTGAGGCAGGAGCAGGCAGCAGCAATGGGTGTGCCAAGGCATACCTGTTTGTGGATTTTCGGAAGGAGATAGAAGCAGGCAATGCAGGGTTGTGGAATAATGAGGTTGGGGGCTGTGGAAGGGAGATGGCCAAAGGTGAAGGACAAACCGGCTTTCATTGGCTGTGTATTTTTGTGAGCTGCCCTGATCTTACGACTTGCCATGACAGTGGTTTCCCCTGAGGGAACATGTCTACACACAGAAATCGTTGATATGGATAAAAGCGGTCAATTACCTCATCAAAATTGGCCTTGAACGTTTCACGATGCTTCAAAATGAAATATAATTTAAATTTATTTTTGAAAAATGAAATCAAATTTTAAGAGATCTATTTATTACTCAAGTGCTTTGAATATTGTTGAAAACTGCTGCCAGATTCACGTTCTCTGTTACCACCACTAACCCAGTTTAGCCTGACTCGGTCAGTCCTTAAGACATCCCTGAACTCACTTTATCTCAAATATGTTCATGTACGGAGCTGCCTCAGAGTCTTGCCAGGCATCAATTCTTGGACACCTCCTCATAAGGCCAGACACTTCCTCGTTCCTGATCATGTCCCTGCAATCGAGTACGGGACCGTCATCTCCCAGACTGTTTCCAATACCATCACCTCTAGTCATCTCCCTTCCATGGTCTCCAACCTTTTACCATTCCTCAGCTCTGCACAGCCCGCTTCTATCTCTCACCCCATCAGCCTCCGCATCCAACACATCATCTCAGCTTCCAATATGATCCCACCAACAGTCACATCTTCTCATCCCCACCCTTTTCCACCCTTTTTGTAGAGTACGCTCCCTCCGCGACTTCTTGGCTCACTCATCTCTTCCTACCCAAACCACCCCTACCCCAGGTACTTACCCCTGCAACTGCACGACATGGAACACCTGGTCCCTATACCTCCTCCCTCACCTCCAATCGGAGGCCTCAGCAGTCCTTGCAGGTGAGACAGAGGTTCACATGCACCTCCTCTAACCTCATCTACTGCACCCTGTGTTCTCGATGTGGCCTCTTGTACTTTGCAAGACTAAGTGTAGAATTGGCGATCATTTCGCCGAACATTTGCGCCCGGTCCGCCAAAGCCTATTGTATCTACCGGCTCCTCATTCTGATTCTGACCTTTCTGTCCTGGGCCTCCTCCATTCCCAGAGTGAGGCCACACACAAACCGGAGGAACAACTCCTCATATTCCACTTCGGTATGATCCTTGAATTCTCCAATTTTAGGTAACTGCATAACCCTCTGCCATGCCCTTCTTCCTCAATATACTCCCCGACCTCACCCTTGTGTCCCACCTGGACTAGCAACTAGTTCAACCCTCCCACCTACATCCCTTCCTCTAGCTTCACAATTCATAACCCGTCAATCCTTTTGTTTCATCTCTGGTCTTTGTCCAACCATCCGCTCATCAAACATCCCGACTCATCTGTATCAACCTTTTATCTGCCAGGCTTTCTCCTGCCCCTCCACTCTCCTCAGCATAACCCCCCCCCCCCCAACCCAATCAGGCTGAAGAAGGCTCCCGACATGAAACATCACATATCCATAAAATAGACACAAAACGCTGGAGTAACTCTGCGAGACAGGCAGCATCTCTGGATAGAATGAATGGGTGACGTCCCGCTAAGTTACTCCAGCATTTTGTGTCTATCTTCGGTGTAAACCAGCATCTGCAGTTCCTTCCCACACATCACCTATCCATGTTCTCCAGAGATGCTGGCATGACCTGCTGAGTTACTCCAGCACCTTGTGCTTTTTGGTTTCGAGGCCCGCTCTGCCTGCTTTCTCTTCACTTAAACACTCTTTTCTTCTTTTTCTCTCTCGCATGAAACAAAAACAGCCCCCGCTGCCCCACCGCAAGCTGTTACCGTGGCAACTATTGGCTTGAGTAACAGCACCAGTATCAGCGTGTCCTGGGAGCCACCCCCTGCTGAGGAGCAGAATGGAATCATCCAGGAGTACAGGGTAAGCCAGGACACTGGAGGGATAAATCAAATGAACAGTGGGACCGGGGTGGGCTAATGACTGGGGTTTGAAAATATATTAGCCTAATTTCTCAACAGTTGGGACATGTTAATTAAAGAATTTAATCATAATTGTTCTGAGGTGAAGAACGAAAACAAAAGAAGCCTCATAAATCCATGAAGGCTTGGCATTTTTACAATGAGCCTTTAATGGTGATAAGGTTACTGTTTACCATATGTTCATTACTTTAATTGATCTATATTCCCTTTGCAGCTGCCCTGTTTTAAGGAAGGACTGGTCATGCATACTCAACACCAAAGTTAAAACAGTTGAGGATTAAGGGTTGTATTTTGCACTTTCTGCTTGAAGTGTTCCCTTGAAGTATTTTTTCTCTCTCGCTGGAGTTAAGTACTGGCAAGTGTTGGTTGGGCATCGAGTTTGCTGATCTCAATCTGAATTCAATAGGATGCATGTGTAGGAAGGAACTGCAGATGCTGGTTTAAACCGAAGATGGACACGAAAAGCTGAAGTAAGGCAGTGGGTCAAACAGCATCTCTGGAGAGAAGGAATAGGTGACGTTTCGGGTCGTGACCCTTCTTCAGACTGAGAGTCAGGGGAAAGGGAAACGGGAGATATAGACGGTGATGTAGAGAGATGTAGAACAAATGAATGAAAGATATGTAAAAAAGTAACGATGATAAAGGAGGCAGGCCTTTGTTAGCTGTTTGTTAGGTGAGCAAGAGTATAGACAATGAGACACAATGGGAGGCATGACAGGGAGGTGGCCACTGTGTAATTGTGAGGGTGCTAGTCAGGGTATCACTATCTGGTCAGCCGACTTGTATCTTTCAATGCCTCTGGCTTGGCTCAGCCTTCTGCAGCGCCTACAGTGAAAATTGCGTCTAACTTTGAAAAGACAGAATTAACAGAGCGAAACATGGAGACAATGACTATCGGCATTCTGCACAACAAAAACAGCCGTTTGGTTCCGCTGGGAATTGTCCTGCCGTTGAGTGGGGGCGAAGAGAACGGCGATTCATCATTCAGTACAAACACGCTGGCTGGTCGAAGCAGCCACTTGCATCCTTTCATTTTGGTTCAGCCCCTCACAGTCAGAGCCAGTAATGGAATCTGGTCACATCCATTGGGGTAGATAATCATCATGATGGATGCGTGAAACATTGTTTACCCCAAATGGCATCAGTCAGGTTCTCATTTCATAGACCTCAAAGAAACAATAAACAGACAGTTGTGACCCTTCCCTTCCCTCCCCCCACCTTCCCCACCCAACCCCTGCCAGATTACCAAACAGCTGATGTTGACGAAGATGTACCTCCTTGTTACTGACTATCATTTCTGCCATCGATCCAGCTCCTAAACACTATCGTTCAGTAACTCCTCCTCTGCCCCTTTTATTGCTAACTGTAGCACTATTATGTTAACCCACTTCCCTTGCATTTTCCTGCATGGTTGGGTCTTATCCGTCATCTAATCCTCTCAAAGAGAGACACAAAATGCTGGAGTAACTCAATGAATCAGGCAGCATCTCTGGAGAAAAAGAATAGGTGATATTTTGATTGGAATAAGTTGCCAAAGCGTTAGTAGAGACTAAAACCTCTTGAAACAATAATAGTCTGTGTTTGATGTCGGCTGCTCGAGTTTGAGTGTTAGAAGTGTGAGCTCCAATGAGATAATAGAACAGCGTAGAACTGTACAGCCCTTTGGCCCACAACATCCATGCCAAACATAACGCTGAGACCAACTCTTATCGACCTACATATTATCCAGGTCCTGCATATCCATTTGCCCATCCAAAACTCTCTCAAATACCACTATCACATCTTCTTCAACCAACACCCCAGGCAGCATGTTCCAGGCACTCACCACCCTCTGTGTAAAATAACACGCTCTACATCCCCTTTCAATTTTGCCCTTCTCGCATTCAATCTAAGCCCTCTAGAATTTGATTTTTTGCCATCCAGGGAACAAGGTTCTGACTGCCTACCCTATCTATGCCTCTCCTAATTTGACATACTTTGATCAGATCTCTCTACAAACCCCCGACATTACAGAGAAAACAATCCTAGTTTGTCCATTCTCTCCCTGTGACTTATACCCCCTTATAGACAATCCAGACATGTCCTCGGTAAACCTCTGCACCCTTTATAAGCCTCTATATCCTCACTGTAATGGGGCAACCAGAACTGCATGCAGTTACTACAAACTCAGCCTAACCAAAGCCATATAAAGCTGCTTTGTCCCTTCATCTTTTAATCATCTTTAAATTGTCAAAGGCATCATTTTATCAGGCTGAAATATTAATTACTCATCTACTGTCTAGTCAAATCAACCATCAAAATCTGCTTGGAGCTACCATTCCTTAGCTTAAGATGAGACTTCTTAATACATCCAGATCTTCCGATGTTGGATTCAATTTGTTTATCTATACACTGTGTAATGAAATTCCTTGTTCACATGAAGCTCACAGAGTAAACAGCACACATATAGTAATGATAAATACAAAATAAATACAGCGATAAGTGCAAGACTGCAGTGCAAAAGAATATAAAAGTACAGTATGTAAAAGTAAAGAACATTACAAAGGATACAAAGGACATTTATTATCACATACACCAATTGGTGGAGTGAAATTTGACTTGCCATTGCAGCACACAAATAAAGATAAGACACAACATTAAAGAATTTAACAATAAACATAAAAACATCCCCCCACAACTGTGGGGGAAGGCATCAAAAGTCCAGTCCCGTCCCCTGTTCACCCATAGTCGGGCCTATTGAGGCCTCCACAGTCGCCGCTATAGCAGCCCGATGCTTCAGGCCCTCTCGCCGGATGATGAAGCTCTGACGTCGGGTGAACACTCTCAGCGGCTCGGAGTGTCTAGAGCCGATGCTTCCTCCCCGGAGTCCGCGGCTCCTGAAGTCCACGGGCCGCGCTGATCGGAGCTCCGACACGGGCGACCGTTATAAAATAACAATACAACCAAATGTAGTAAAGTTACGTGTAAGGGTAATTTAGTTTAGTTTAGTTTAGTTTAGAGATACAACATGGAAACAGGCCCTTCGGCTCACCAAGTCCACACCGACCAGTTAACTGCACATTAACACATAACTGCACATTAACACTAGGAACAATTTACATCTATACCAATCCAATTAACCAACAAGCCAGTACGTCTTTGGAGTGGGAGAGAAAACCAAAGATCTCGGAGAAAACCCACGCGGTCTCAGGGGGGAACGTACAAACTCCGTAGCCAGACAGCACCCATAGTTGGGATCGAACCTGGGTCTCTGGCGCTGCAAGCGCTGTAATGCAGCAACTCTACCGCTGGGCCACCGTGCCGCCCTACATGACATCTCCTTCAGAAATGGGGATTGAAAGCGGATTCAGAGAGCAGTGGGAAATAAATTGCTCTTAATTATGAACATTTGCAGAAAAATAACCAACAATGCATTCATTTGGTTTTCTTAAATTACTCTGTAATTATAAGTATTGACATAGCTTGCTATGCTGTTTATATTGACTTGCACTAATATCTTTCATATCACCATGTTTTCATGTTCAATGCAAATTAATAACATATTGATTAAATTGCACTGAGAGCCCTTGGTTACCTCTTGGTTAGGACAGATCGTCATTCGCTACCTAATCACATAATACCACATTAATACATTGATAATTAAATTGTTGTTCCTAAGATTTTTTTTTAAAAAGGCATTATCAGACAAAGCCTTGTCTCAGGTCATTGCCCTCAGCCAAGTAGCTGCCACTGTGGTTGTAGACTGAGCGAAAAGTAGTTGATGTTTACTATGCTATTTCCCGATCAAAATCATTCCCTTCGATAGCATTGGAGGCAAAAACAGGGGCATATGTTGCTGAACTGGTTTTATTATGTGTGAGGTTTTGCACTGTAGTAGCTCAAGTGTATGAGGAAAGCATATAGTAAATGGTAGGACACGTTGACGGTGTCATAGTTGTGTAGATTGATCTAGGCAGCAAAACTTTAGCTCCATAAAAAGAGCAATACAAGTGAATGGGGTGGTGAAGAAGCCCATTATCGGTCAGGGCAATGAGTGTAAAAATTAACAAGTTAAGTGCAGATGAATAACAATTCTGGTAAGCCACATTTGGAGATTAGTTGAAAATTGATATCATGGTCGGCTTAGATATTGTGGGCCGAATGGCCTATTCCTGTGCTGTCCTGTTCTATGAGCCACACGCCTCTTTGTTTCACTGCACATGGGAATGATATTGATTTGGATCCATGTTGATTTCCCCGGTAGATTTGGTGCTTGGGAAATGATACCCGCTTCCATGTGAACAAGTCAATTGATGGAACCGTCCTTTCAACGGTGGTCCGCGGACTGATCGCCGGCGTGCTGTACCGCGTGGAAGTGGCAGCGGCTACAAGCGCTGGAGTTGGAGTTCGGAGCCAACCAGCGACTGTCCTCATAAGTAAGTGGATAAGTGTCTCATGGTAACTGCTGACACAGGGAGAATGCTCCACCACTTGCAGAATTTAAAGGCTCTGCGTCAAATACAACATTTATTTCCTGTAACACATTTCTATAACGCTTCATAGCTTACACTTCATGTACTATAAGAATGCAGGATTTTATAGTGGATTAGCAGTTCTTCTCTAGATGAACCTGAGATGTCATGTTTACTGTAGCAACGTAACTGAGGAAGAAAGGCTTGGATTAATAGAGCATGTCTTGCGGACAAAGATGTGCAGTTTAGAGATACAGCACAAAAACAGGCCCTTCGGCCCACCGAGTCCACGCTGATCAGCGATCCACAAACTCTATCTCCGTTACATTGACGATTGCATCGGTGCTACCTCCTGCACCCATGCAGAACTCATGGACTTTATCAACTTCACCACCAATTTCCATCCTGCACTCAAATTCACTTGGACCATCTCTAACACCTCCCTCCCCTTTCTTGATCTCACCGTCTCCATCACAGTTTTTATTCTAACCATGTGGCCCCTGGTTCTGGACTCCCCCAACATCGGGAACATATGACAGTCCCGCCATCCCAGGAATTAACTTTGTAAAACTCCCTCAATAGCAAGAATGTCCTTCCTCAAATTAGGGGACCAAAACTGCACTCAGTACTCCAGGTGTGGTCTCACTAGGGCCCTGCACAACTGTAGAAGGACCTCTTTGCTCCTATATTCCACACCTCTTGTTATGAAGGCCAACATGCCATTCGCTTTCTTCACTGCCTGCTGTACGTGCATGCTTACTGATGACTGATGAACAAGGATCCCCTGATCCCGTTGTACTTCCCCTTTTCCCAGCTTGACACCATTTAGATAATAATCTGCCTTCCTGTTTTTGCTACCAAAGTGGATCGCCTCACATTTATCCACATTAAACTGCATCTGCCATGCATCTGCCCACTCACCCAACCTGTCCAAGGGTTGCCATAGCATCCTCCTCACAGTTCACACTGCCACCCAGCTTTGAGTTAGCTGCAAATTTACTAATGTTACTTTGAATCCCTTCATCCAAATCATTGATGTATATTGTAAATAGCTGCGGTCCCAGCACCGAGCCTTGCGGTACCCCACTAGTTACTGCCTGCCATTCTGAAGGTTAATCCCTAATCTTTGTTTCAGAATTGGTGGCCAAGGCACTGAGGTCAAATGTCCCTGCTGTTCAAATAGCATAATTCAATCTTTTAGAAACACTGAGAAGCATATATCTCACCCAAATGATGGAACCTTCAACAATGCAACTGGTCCTCAACAATGCTCTGAAGATTCAGTCTAAATTGTCTGCTAAATTTCTCGAATGGATAGGGGTCTTTTGAATTGGGATGTGACAGCAAAATTCGGTGCATTATATGATACATTACTTGATTAATACAAGTGTCAGAGGTTAAGGGGTGAAGGCAAGAGAATGGGATTAGGACGGAGAGTTAGATCAGCCATGATTGAATGATGGAGTAGGCTTGATGAGCCGAATGACCTAATTCTAGTCCTATTCCTTCTGACCTTATAAGTAGTTCATCTCTAGGTTCCCCTTTAAATCACACACCATCCTGAGTGGGAAATATATTGCTGGAGTCCTGCAGTATCTATCCAACAGCACTGTCAAGGTAACTTTACAAGAAGGATGTAGCAGTTCAAGAACGTCCTCACCACCACCCTGTCCAGGGGAATTAAGCAATAAATCCTGGCCTTGCAAGGAGCATCAAAAATGCATAAATTAGAAAATTAATACTGCTGCTGCACGTGTAGAATAGCATCTCGTCTGACAAATGGTAACCAACACCTGGGAAATCTGATGGTAGGATTCAGTAAATCCTCCTTACACCAGTAGTATTAGAAAGTGTTTAGATAAAGTGTTTAGTGTTCAGGGCAGCATGGTGGCGCAGCGATAGAGTTGCTGCCTCACAGCGCTTTTAGTGCCGTAGACCAGGGTTCGATCCTGGCTATGGAGTTTGTACATTCTCCCCGTGACCGCGTGGGTTTTCGCTAAGATCTCGGTTTCCTCCAAAGACGTACAGGTTTGTAGGTTAATTCACAGAAATGTCAAAAACTGGAGGGCATACTTTTAAGTTCGGGGAGGGGGGGGGGGGGGGGGGGGGTTTAAATGAGATGTGCGGGACAAGTATATTACACAAAGAGTGGTGGATGCTTGGAACACTCTGTCAGTGTGTAGTGGTAGAAGCAGGCAGGATCTTGGCATTTAAGAGGCTTTTACATGGGCGCAGGGAATGAAGGGCTAAGGATCACGTACGTGCAGGCAGAGGAGATTGGTTCAACCTGGCATCATGTTCAGCACAGACAATGTGGGCCGAAGGGCCTGTATCTGATCAGCATTGTTCTATGAAAGGGATAGCAGACAATTGCTGCCTGACATCTCAGTCCGGACACATACATCCAATGTAAAAAACGTATGTGTCAATGCATGATCTGTTTCTCCCTAATGAAAATGCTGAACAGCCAAATCCACCATGTGATTCTTGAAGGGAAGGTTGTCAGTTCCGTGCTGTGTGGCCCAGAGCAGATGTTTGGAGGTTTTTGGGAGATTCAATACGCATCTTTAAAATTCTGAAAGGTCTTGATTGAACGGAGAGTTCCACTGGCAGGAGGGTCGATAACTAATAGACTCTCATTTAAGATAATTGACAAAATAATCAAAGGAGGGAGATGAGAATTTCTTAAGCAGCCTGGTGCTATAATCTGCAATGCACTGTTTGAAATGATGGTGGAAATGGTGTCAGGAACGGCTTTCAGAGTGAGCGCTTAAAGATTTTGCATTATTCTGAGGAAAGGCCAAGACAGTGCAACTAACTCTTTCAGAGAGCTGGTGCAAACACAAAACCTTGCACGATCTCTCCTGTGTTGTAAGCATCTAGAATTCTAACAAAGAACTGGCAGTTTTGATGCCTAGTCTTCAAAGTCTCTGGGTTCCCATGATTTAAACAATTGGTTAGATTATAATTGATCCAGAAATTGAGCTCCGTGGAGCCCCACAGGTACTTAGAGACCATTGAAGCTGAAGCAACATCAAACACCATTAAACA
The DNA here is from genome assembly GCF_010909765.2 of Amblyraja radiata. Classification (NCBI taxonomy): domain Eukaryota; kingdom Metazoa; phylum Chordata; class Chondrichthyes; order Rajiformes; family Rajidae; genus Amblyraja; species Amblyraja radiata. Next base: position 20,339,896 of record NC_045988.1, read on the forward strand.
ATGAAATGTATTTTTAATGACTGGGAAATTATTTTAAAAATCTGATACAATGTGAGCCTCATTCAGCAGGAGGCCTTTGCACAGCCCAGCTTGAAACATCCCTTTACAGAGAATTATTCATTAAAGACAAATTAAACAATAATTTCACCTCATTTAGCTGTGGAGTTGTGCAATCGGCCTTGGCTGTGTGTGTGCAGTTGACTGCATCACCCCAGCATGGAGTGGTGTTGCTGCAAGAAGCAGTGAGCAGCGGGTGAACACGCCTCCACTGGTCTAGACAGGAGTGGATCAGACAGACACGAAGCCTCTGCAGCCATCCCGTTAGATCCATGTCTCCCATCTTCCTATGTCGATTTCCATAATCCCCAGGCTTAACATAAATCCATCAGTTGTGAAATGATCATGGTAGCCACCTGCTCTATTCCGTAGAAGACAGAGATTCTTCCATGGGCTGGGGAGTGGCACAGTGGAGCAGCGATAGAAGTGCCGCATTATGCCGCCAGAGACTCAGGTTCAATTCTGACTACGGGTGCTGTCTGTATGGAGTTAGACAAAAATGCTCGAGAAACTCAGCGAGTGAGGCAGCATCTTATGGAGAGAAGGAATAGGCAACGTTTCGGGTCGAGACCCTTCTCCATAAATGCTGCCTCACCCGCTGAGTGACTCCAGCATTTTTGTCTACCTTCGATTCTTCCAGCATCTGCATTGCTTTCATAAACAACCATAGGTATGGAGTTTGTATGTTTACCCTGTGACCACGTGGGTTTTCTGTGGGTCCTCCAGTGTCCTCCCACACTCCAAAAACGAGCAGGTTTGTAGGATAATTGGCTTCAGTAAAATTGTAAATTGTCCCTAGTGTGTAGGATAGTGCTGGAGTAAAGGGTGATCGCTGGCCAGCGCGAACTCGGTGTGCTAAATAGCTGTATTCTGCACTATATCTCTCAAGTCTAAAGACTAAGCCAGTGGTCTCCAGGCATATGTTGAAACTTTCCCAGATTCCAAGAGAGAATTAGTGCAGAATCAGCCCCATTGGGCCTCCAAATCCACATCAACTAGCGAGCGCACATTTTACTCGAAGCATACCCTATTTATGCTCCTCCCATTCCCATCAACTCCCCGATATCCTACCCCTCACCGACACATGAAGAATAATTTACAGAGGCCAAATAATGTCACAACCTGCACATCTTTGGGATGAGGGAGGAAACCAGACTAACACAGTCTGTCCCACACAGTTGCAGGGAAAATGTACAAATTCGACACAGTCTCTGAATCCAGGAGTGTGAAACTGTAAAGATGCGGCCCCCCCCTTCTACACCACTCTGTCACCTCTTCGTCAATTCCAGTTTTATTTTCTTTGGAACAGAACAGGCTGAGGGGAGAGTTAAGTGTATTAAAATGTTATATGCATCGGGACCAAAACAATGACATTCTTAGTTAGTGCAGCTTTACAGGCACATTAAGCACAACAACACAACAAATAAAGAGACAACAAACAATAATACCATAAATTGGCTGCTATTCTTGCCTGGGGATGTTTCTTCCCAGCTGTTATCAAGCAACTGAATCATCCTACCACAACCCGAGAGCAGTCCTGAACTACTATATACTTCATTGGTGACCGTCGGACTATTTTTAATCAGACTTTACTGGCTTTACCTTGCATTAAATGTTATTTCCTTATCATGTATCTATACACGGTAGATGTCTCGATTGTAGTCATGTATTGTCGTTACGTTGACCGGTTAACATGCAACAAAAGCTTTTCACTCTACTTCGTTACACGTGACAATAAACCAAACTGAACTGAACCAAACCCTAATAGTGCAAGCGGAAATATTCAGTGCAACCTTATACATTGTCCTTGGCAGTTTGGTGCCGAGATGGGTTTGGATAGAGTGGTTCAAGAGTCTAAAGGGCCCGTCCCACTTGGGCGTCATTTGCGCGTCACGCAGGTGGCGCGCGAAGATTTTGTGAATCCTAAAATCCTGGGGCGCAGCACGCGACTGCGCGTCACTGCCTACGCCACCACGCGCCATGTGCGCGTAATGCACGGCATGCGCGCGTCGTGACGCATAAATGACGTCGCGCAAATGATGCCAAAGTGGGACAGGCCCTTGATGGTTAAGAAGCCTTTGTTGAACTTAGTTGAGGTGTACAAAATGATGCAACACTGAAATAGATTGATGGAAAACAAATCCTATTCCCATGAGCATGGGCATCAGAAACCAAGGAGGCAAAGATTCAAAGTAAATGATTGAAGCACGCGATGAATAGCTGAGTGGGGTGAGGCTATAGGTCAGAAGCTCACTGACTGAAAAAGTGGTCGAGGCAAAAATCTCACCACCTTTAAGCAACTCTGACATGTATTTAAAGGCCTGAGAACTGCAAGGTATAGATCCTGTACTCCAATATGTAATTAGGCAGGGCAGTTCTAAATCTAATCGGTTGAATGATGGTCCCTTTCTCTCATAAAATATTCGATCTTATAATTTGGAATTATGGACCAGAGGAAATGGGAGCATTTAGCATAGAACCGTACAGCACAGACTGAGACCCTTCGCCCCTCAATGCCTGTGCTTAACATAATGCCATGGTAAACTAATCTCCTTTGACTATACACAATCCATAACCCTCCCATTCACTGTACATACATGTCTGTATCTAAAAAGCCTCTTAAAAGCCATTGTTGTACCTGCCTCCACCGCCACCCCTGTCAGTACATTACAGGCACCCTCCAATCTGTGTAAAAAAAACCTGCCCCACACATCTCTTTAGAACTTTGTCTCTCTCACCTTAAACCTATGCCCTCTAGTCTTTGACATTTCCATCCTCGGAAAAAAAAGGTTCTGACTGTTTACCCTATCTATACCTCTCATAATTGTATACATTTCTATCAGGTGGGAGTTCCTAAACATACAGCGAAAAAAGATAACATTTTAACGTAGAAGTTAAGCAGAAATTGGTTTTGGGTGGTCAGTAGACTATTTGGGTGGTCAGGAGGCTATTGACAGAGCGGTCAGTAGGATAACATTTCCTTTACATCAGTGCCCAATTCAAATTTTTGACTTGGTTTACTTTGAATGGCTTTATTTTTGGGGCACTTTGGAGTCTCTTCTAACCTGTTCATCTGTCCCCAGGTCTCCCTTCGGACCAGGAGTCAGTTCCTGTGGAGGACACAGAAAATGTCAGCCTGGCGGAGCAGATAACGGACGTGGTGAAGAAGCCGGCATTTATTGCTGGCATCGGAGGGGCATGCTGGGTCATCCTGATGGGCTTCAGCGTGTGGCTCTACTGCCGACGAAAGAAGAGGAAGGAGCTCAGTCACTACACTGGTGAGGAGGGAAACTACATCAACAACTGACATTGGCTCTTCATAGAAACACATGGCAGTGAGCCGTGCGACGAGTTATCGGTGCAGGAAGGAACCGCAGATGCTGGTTTGCACCGAAGATAGGCAGAAAATGCTGGAGTAACTCAGTGGGTCAGGCACAATCTCTGGTGAAAAGGAGTAAATTATGTTTCGGGTCCGAATCTTTCTTCAGATTTGAGTCTGAAGAAGGTTTCTGACCTGAAACCACACCTGCTCCTTTTCTCCAGAGAAAGACTGATTTGGTCCTTGGATAGAGTCAAGGGAGGAGGTTATGAAGTTATGGTGCCAGGGTGCGAGTTATCCCTGCCACACAGATAGGCCAGATAGTGGGCATTATCATACTCCAAATACAAACACAGATTGTGGTGCAGGTGAGGCAGAGGTTCACCTGCACCTCCTCCGACCTCATCTGCTGCATCTGCTGTTCCAGTTGTCAACTTCTCTACATCGGCAAGGGCTCGGCGATCGCTTCGCTGAACACCTCCGCTCAGTCCGTCTTAACCAACCTGATCACCTGGTTGCTCAGCACTTCAACTCCCCCTCTAATTCACACTGTGACCTTTCTGTCCTGGGCCTCCTCCATTGCCAGAGTGAGGCCCTGCGCAAATTGGAGGAACAGCACCTGATATTTCGCTTGGATAGTTTACACCCCAGCGGTACGAACATTGACTTCTCTAATTTTAGATCACCTTTGCTTTCTCCCTCCTACCCCTCCCCCTTCCCAGTTCTCCCACAAGTCCTACTGTCTCCACCTACATCCTTTATTTCCCCCCCCCCCTCCCGACATCAGTCTGAAAAAGGGTCTCGACCCGATACGTCGCCAATTCCTTCTCCCCATAGATGCTGCCTCACCCGTTGAGTATCTCCAGCATTTTTTGTCTCCCATAACTTCACTGTCAGCATGGAACTAATCCCATTTGATGTTCATGAGTCAAGATGCTGGTGACCTGTGGACACAGGACCCCTGTTATTCAAAGTGCTTGGGGTATTGTCACCTTGTTCTGGAGTTGATTTTAGAGGATTGATAACTCTTAGGATCTCTCCCCCCCCCCCCCCCCCCCCCCCCCCCCAACGGTTCTCGTCTAACAACAATAATGCTTGCACGATACTGTTCCTTCTGTCCATTACAGCAGTAACTAAACCCTTCACCTTCCAGGTAAGTGAAGCAGTCCTTGAGGCACTGACTGTCGGCTATTCAGCTGATCCCTGCTCCAATTTACTGAGGCACTGCAGTAATTTACTCCAGGTCTCTGAGCAACTCTGGCCATGACACATCTGGGTGCTCACTGCACCCACTTGTTCAACTTCAGCCGTATGTTTTTAAAAATACATTGTTCCCCTTCAACCCCCAGTCATCGACACAGAGATGGACAGGCAGCTGTTCGGACCGCCTTGCGAGGTATCTGCTAACTTTAGACTTTAGAAATGCAGCGTGGAAACAGGCACTTCGGCCCATCGAGTCCGTGCTGACCACTGACTAGTGGTTAGTCTGAGATCATTGAGTTAGATTTAGCTCTGAGGGCTAATGGAATCAAGGGATATGGGGAGAAAGCAGGAACGGGGTACTGATTTTGGATGATCAGCCGTGATGATATTGAATGGTGGTCCTCGAGGGGCTGAATGGCCTACTCCTGCACCTATTTTCTATGTTTCTATCTATGACTAACATTCACTTGCTGGAATGAAAGAGACTTTGCTCCCCAGGATGCCTCTAACACCGCAGCTGAATCTACACACACAGAGGATAGGCACTCACCCATTCACTAGTCTTCTGTAACACAGCGTGCAGCACAGCTGGAGCTGTGGCTCCATGTTAAAACCCACCAAAAAATCCGATGTCAGCAATTATGAAAGACACATTATCAGCAGAATTAGATGTCATTGCTTCTTCATTGGTAACGTTAATCCTTGAACTGCCTTAGTCTTTGTTGCAAAAAATAAAGCACACAAAGTGTTGGAGTAACTCAGCGGGGCAGGCAGCACCTCTGGAGAACATGTAATGGTGACGTTTCGCGTTGAGACCCTCCTTCAGGCTGGTTGTAGTGGAGGGGTGGGGGGAGAAAGCTGGAAGAGAGGTGGAGGTGGGACAAAGCCTGGCACATGATAGGTTTAGGGTCCAGTACCAAAACGTCACCTATACCTACTCCAAGGATGCTGCCTGATCTGCTGAGTTACTTCAGCACTTTGAGTCTAAAAGTTAACCTGCCTCTGCAGTTCCTAGTGTCAACAATTATTATTTTTTTAATTATTACCTCCTGCTTTGCTTAAACTTGGTAAAATAGTTATTAAATCAAAATCTGCGAAATTCTTGTGCCTTCACTCAATCAATAGCATTAGGACATTATCCCATCACTTCAGAGGCCAGAGGATATATTTGAAGGAGGCTCTGATCTCCCCTTGTGAATGTGGCCAAATAACTTGATGGGCTGGGTTACACAGAGACCTCTGCAGTGTTGATCCCATCTGCTGACCATCCTCTTTCTCTCCTCTTCTCTTTACAGCTTCCTTTGCGTACACGCCAGCAGGTATGGTTATGCAGCCATTTCATGTTCACTCATAGTTTGAACTGTTTCCTTGTAGTCTAAGTTCCAAAGTTCACAATTGTGAGGGAAAGCAAAAAAATGCTCCAAATGTCATGATATTCCTCAAGAATAATAACTGCAGTCCACTTTTGACACAACAAAATACAGATGTGAGTAAAACACAAAGTGCTGGAGTAACTCAATGGGTCAGGCTGCACCTGTGGAGGGGATGGATAGGTGACATTTCGGGTCAAGGCCCTTCTTCAGACTGATTGTGGTAGGGGAGGAGAAAGCTGGAAAAGAGTTGGCGCAGGACTGTTTGAACAAGGGTCCCGACTCGAAACGTCACCTATCCATTTTGTCCAGAGATGCTGCCTGACCCGCTGAGTTACTCCAGCATTTTGTGTCTACCTTTGTGGCAGACAAAGCCTGGCAGGTCAAAGGTAGATGCAGGTGAGGGGGGTTTGTTTGGCAGATGGGTGGAGTAAGCGACAAAGGCTAGAGGTAAAAAGAAGACAAAAAGGTGTCCAGAATCTGCCGTTTCTTGTGTTTTGAGCATGCAGGTGTATTTTCTTTTCGACAAACGCAAAGACAATACCTCAACCACAGAAGTTTAATGCATTCCTATTAAAAGAGCTGCAGTCTAATTCCTGGCTGTCATTTTAAATTAAATGATTTCTCTGCAAGGTTGCTCTTCAATCAATTATAGTCAGTGTATAAGAGCATGCTGTTGTGTTAAGAGCATGCTGGGAGAATTGAGCTATCGGGAAGGCAGATGACAAAATGGTCGTCTGTCAGCACTGAGCAGATAGCTGGTCAATAAAATGGATTTTCCTTTCAAAGAACCGCTGCGAGCGAAAAAAGTAGGGAAATAAATTAACATAGATCAATCAAAACATCAAAAGAATGAAAATCTAGTGATTTTTATTAGGTAAAATAATCCTAAAAGATAGATGGTTCAAAAATATGGAACAGATCCAGCTACCAAATATTGGAGATTCAGACTGTGCAGCATTTCTTTTGACAATGTTTATGAAATATTATCCAGAGGCACACTGTGGTGCAGATGACTAGTGCCTGGCACCCCTACTTGTTTGTTGAGTGCTGCATCATGTCTGTGCCCCACACCCAGTCCTTAGAGGCTTCAGAGCCCAGGCAAAAGCGAGACTGTTTCCCGAGGTAACGTTCAACCTTTTGGCCCTGTTAGGAGCCACACCCGGCAACAACATGCACCTGAAAATAGGTTGCACTCGTGGCTCAAATTGCCAACTGAATCGATTTGTTGGCAGCCCATGGTCTTCTTCCAAATGGCTAACACACCAGTGCATGCAACACCAGTACAAGGTGTAACGTTGGACTCTGTGGTCCATTTGACTTGACTAGCTTTTGACACAACAAAATACAGATGTGAGAAAACACAAAGTTCTGGAGTAACTCGTTGGGTCAGGCTGCATCTGTGGAGGGGATGGATAGGTGACATTTCGGGTCAAGGCCCTTCTTCAGACTGTTTGTAGTAGGGGAGGAGAAAGCTGGAAATTCGGAATGTTTTTTTTCCACCGAGTTCCCAACTGGACCTGTGGCTATCCCCAAGCATGAGGAAGACTGATGACAGTGTCTGATGACAGTGCAGAAACACATGTTGGTAGAATGGGCAATAACTAGTCCCCTTTAAAAAAAAGACACAACGTGCTGGAGTAACTCAGGGGGTCAGGCTGCAGCCCTGGAGAACATGGTTAGGCGATGTTTCGGACTCTACTTCAGACTCTTGAGTTACTCCAGCACTTTTTGTCCTTTTTTTGTAAACCAGCATCTACAGTTACTTTCTTCTGCCACTAATCCCTTTATCATTATAAAGATTCACAGAACATTTGGAGCTGTATATTTTAACGTGCCTTTAGAAAATTGAAACAGGCATTGGTAATAAGAATTGGCAAAACTCTTTACAGTCAAATATCAAATGACCACATTTTGATAGTGTATCTTAGAACCCAAGAACATAGGAGGAGGAGGAGGAGGAGTAGGCCACTTAACCCCCACAAGGCTGCCATACCTTCCACTCTGATGATGGCTGATCTTTGCTGCTCTCTACTATGCCTGGTCCCCATAACCCTCAAGTCCTCATTTTTTTAACAATCTGACCTCCACCACACTCAGGGGCAGAGAATTTCAGAGATTCACCACCATCTGAGAGAAGAAATGTCTTGAGTGGCATTGGTTGAGGTATAAGGAATGCCCGCCCAGGACACTGGGAGGAATTGCTCTGCTTTTATTCAAATAGTGCAAAAAGATCTTTGACAGGACATTTTGTGGGAGGACGAGTGGGCCTCGGTTTAACATCTCATCCAACAGTAAACAAGTTCAGCACTGAAGTGTTGGTCTTCTCTATGAGTGCAGATTTTCACAGTTACATCTGAACATATAAGCCTGTAACTCGGGCACAAGTATGCTGCGCTCTTTGTTAGTGTGAGGAGGCAGAGTCCCAAATTATCATTGATCAGCAGGAAATCAGATAGGAAATTCCCAGACCTTTGTAAATTGGGAATGGATTTATGGTCACTTTTGGTTTGCCTTTCTTAGAAGTTGCCCTGGTGAACAATGGTGCCAGCATTATGTTGCATTCTGCACTGGATTAGTCTAACCCGTGTATACTTGATGGTGTATTTTCACCCTTCTGTTGTGTGTATTCACCACGCTTTAAGAATGTTGTAACGGTTTAACTGGTCTTTCCTTTCATGCAGTAGCATTTCCACCCGCTGAGGGTGCAGGCATCACCAATAGCAGGTAATTTAGAATCAATTCATTCCAAAAAAAAAATATTCAAGCAGTAGCTATTAAGTTGTGACACCGAGCTGTGGTATTCACCTGCTGAAATATTCTCCCAGGCCAGGAATCCTGAACGCAAATGTCACCAACTACCCCTGGCTGGCGGACTCGTGGCCAGCTTCCAACCTGATGCACAACAGCAATGGAAAGGAAACTTCTGCCAGCTCCTGTATAGCAAAACACGAAGCCACTGAACGGTTCTACAATGGTGAGTGAGGTGATGAGTTTGTGCACAGTGTCTGCAGATGCAGACAGATTTAAGGGTGGCACAGTGGCACAGTGGCACAGTGGTAGAGTTGCTGACTTACAATGCCAGGGACCCGTGTTTGATCCTGAACACGGGTGCTGTCTGTACGGAGTTTGTACATTCTCCCCGTGACCGCGTGGGTTTTCTCCGAGATCGTCGGTTTCTTTCCACATTCCAAACACGTACAGGTTTGTAGGTTAATTGGCTTGGTATACATGTAAATTGTCCCTAATGTGTGTAGGATATCGTTTGTGTGCGGGGATCTCTGGTCTGCATGGACTCGATGGGCCGAAAGGCCTGTTTCTGCGCTGTATCTCTAAACTAAACTAAGCTAAACTAAAAGATGTGTGTAGCTTTTGAATATGATATCCCATAAGCAATGGCCCACGTTACAGAGATGTGTGAGTGAGCACACTTGGGGGGTGGGAGAAGCCACATTCATAGAGACTATCGGGTGTTTCAGTGGTCACGGCTTTTTGATGGATGGACACGGTTCCCGACAGGCAGTGCAGCAACATGGAAAGTTACTTCTTCAAGCCTAGATAGAATGGACATGGAGAGGATGTTTCTCTAGTGGGAGAATCTTGGACCAGAGGCCATAGCCTCAGACTAAAAGGACGTATGTTTAGAAAGAAGATGAGGAGACATCATGCCTCACCCTCACACAATCCCACTCACCCTCAATAACATTTAATTTCATGTTTTTATATTGATTTAATAACACCAAAACCAATGACATATAATCAGTTGCAGAAAGCTCCCTGTTGGGCTCAGTCTTGCTCCTTCTTACATCTGCTCCGTTCATGTACAGTACTCCGACCAACCTTCCCCCAACTTCCCCCCCCCCCCCCCCCCCCCCCCCCCCCCCTTCAGGCAAGAGGTATAGAAGTGTGAAAACGCACACTTCCAAATTCATGGACAATTTCTTCTCAACTGTTATCAGGTAACTGAACCGTCCTACCAACAACTGGTCCTGAGCTACTATCTACCTCATTGGATACCCTCGGACTATCTTTGACTTTACTGGACTTTATCTTGCACTAAACTTTATTCATTTAATTCCCTTTATCATGTATCTGTACGCTGTGGAAGGCGTGATTGTAATAAAGTATTGCCTTTCCACTGTAGACAAAAATGCTGGAGAAACTCAGCGGGTGAGGCAGCATCTATGGAGCGAAGGAAATAGGCAACGTTTTGGGCCAAAACCCTTCTTCAGACCGATGTGATGGTGGGGCGGGAAGAAGAAAGGAAGAGGAGGAGTCAGAGGGCTAGAGGGAGAGCTGAGAAGGGGAGGAGACAGTAAGGACTACCTGAAATTAGAGAAGTCAATGTTCATACTGCTGGGGTACAAACTGTCAAAGTGAAATATGAGGTGCTGCTCCTCCAATTTCCAGTGGTCCTCACTCTGACCACGGAGGAGGCCCAGGACAGAAAGGTTGGATTTGGAATGGGAGGGGGAGTTGAAGTGCTGAGCAACGGGAGATCAGGCTGGTATTGCCTTTGCACTGACTGGTTAGCACACAACTAAATCTTTTCACCGTGCTTCTGTACACGTGACAATAAACTAAACTCAAACTCAGCTCAAGCCATTATAGCAAACTCTGACCCTCGTCCTCCATTGCATCGGTGAGTTTGTCCTGTAAATGGGTGATAGGACATCATGACAGACAGTCCCCTGCCACTGCCGCTCCCCTGCACTGGTCAGAAAGCACAAACCAAGGTTGTGCTAGTGCCTGTTGATATCTTACTCATGTCACAGGGAGAACATGGAGTCAGGGGGAGAATGTGCAAACTCCACCCAGGCAGCACCCGAGCTCAGGATCGAACACCGGTCTCTGGCGCTATGAGACAGTGACTCTGCCAGCTGCCCCACTGTGTCACCCAACTTTGGGATAATGGGATGAGAATGCTATGGTTATGCAATGGCAGCCATTAACCTGTGCCATCACAACACAGTGCCAGCCTTTCATATTCCCATGTACTCTGGCTCATTATTAAGGTCCCAACTTCAGATGGGATTGTCCGGAAATGTATCTTGTCACCCCAAGAAATCATCTTTGCCTGAACCCCGAAATCTTCGAGTAACCCAGTGGGTCCCTCCAATAGTCCCAGTTATGTTAAGATATTCACGTGAAGAATTCCCAAGTCAATTGATTGTGACAAAATGCTGGAGTAACACAGCAGGACAAGCAGCATCTCTGGAGAGATGGAATGGGTGGCGTTTCGGGTCGAGACCCTTCTTCAGACTTCGACCCGAAACGTCATCTATTCCTGTCCCACTGAGTTGCTCCAGCATTGTGTGTCTATCTTCGGTGTAAACCAGCACGTCCAGTTCCTTCCTACTCAGTAGATTGCTGATTCCTGCTACGTTGTCAGCAGTTCCCCCAGGCAACATTACAACCATCACGACTTGTTTTATTCCCTTCTGTGCCTCAATCCAGATGCCGGTATTTCCAACTACATTGCTCAGACGGAAAAGTTTGGCACAATTACGTCTGACGGGCCCATCTACAGCACCATCGACACCGCCAGTGACGAGTTGCGCACGTTCAATGGGGCTTTCCCGAATCAGCAGACCACGCTCTACGCAAGCACTCCCGTGGTGCCCCTCGGAGTCCAGAACCAGTACACAGCAGACCCTGTCAATGGACACTGGGGTGCCCAGCCTGGACCTTCCAACACCCAGTATTCCCAGCCCGAGCGCGGCCGACAAGAAGCCGGTGAGCTGTTTGACAATTGGCAGAATGTTGCCATATTTGTTTGGTTTAGTTTAGAGATACAGCGCGGAAACAGGCCCTTCGGCCCACGCAGACCAGCGATCCCCACATATCAACATTATCCTACACACACTAGAGACAATTTTTTACATTTACCAAGCCAATTTACCTACAAACCTCCACATCCTTGGAGTGTGGGAGGAAACCGAAGGTCTCGGAGAAAACCCACGCGGTCACAGGGAGAATGTACAAACTCCGTACAGACAGCACCCGTAGTCGGGATTGAACCAGGGTCTGCGTTGCTGCAAGCGCTGTAAGGCAGCAACTCTATCGATTTGCTTTGAACCAAAGATAGACACAAAAGCTGGATTTACTCAGCGGGCCAGGCAGCACCTCTGGAATAGGAATAGGTGACGTTTCGGGTCGAGGCCCTTCTCCGACTGAGAATCAAGGGAAAGGGAAAAGAGAGATATCAAAAGAAAATAGAACAAATGAATGAAAGATATGCAAAAAAGCAACAATGATCAAGGAAAGGTGGTGGCCACAATGGTCCATTGTTGGCAGTGGAGTGGGTGATAACGAGTTATACAGACAGTGAAACTCAACAGGACAGTATTGAAACTAGTATGATGACTAGTTAGAGAAATCAATATTCATACCTCTGGGGTGTAAGCTGACAAAGCAAAATATGAAGTGCTGTTTTGCCAATTTGCATTTGGCCTCAGTCTGACAATGGAGGAGGCCCTGGACAGTGAACCAAGTTGGAAACCAGTTAAAAGACAAAGGGATACAAGATTGGTGAGACTTCGTGGTTTCCCAGTCCATTTTGGTTTGCTCATGATGTGCAGCATATTGGTGGAGATCAGGGCCCAGCAAATCGTGAAGCAGGAATCCTGGTCAGCATGCAATGCAGTTCATTTTCCATCAAGCCAAGTCTCTTTTTCCTTGGACCTTCCCAAACCAGAGTGACACAGGAATCCTACCACTGCCTGTTTAGTTTAGTTTAGTTTAGTAGATACAGCGCGGAAACAGGCCCTTCGGTCCGCGCTGACCAGCAATCTCCGCACATTAACACTATCCTACACACTTGGGACAATTTACATTTATACCAAGCCAATTAGACTACAAACCCGTACATCTTTGGAGTGTGGGAGGAAACCAGACCTTCCTGGCGAATCCACACGTAGGTAATGGGGAGAACATAAAAACCCCGCACAGACAGCACCCGTAATCTGGATCAAACCCAAGTCTCTGGCACCGTAAGGCAGCAACTCAACCGCTCCACCACCTACTGCAGACCCAAATTGATAGTCAAATAGAGCAGGGGAGAAACAGATCAGCTCATTCAGCCCATCAAGCCTGTTCTGTCCTCACTCCATGGTTGACCTTTACTCCATATCTCAAAAACATCAGCCATGTTTGAATGGCTGAGCAGACTCGATAGGCCGAACGGCCTAGTTCTGCTCCTGTATCTTATTCACGGGGCCTTTCATCGGCCGGCGGGGGCTTCAACATCGGGAGCCTCGATCGCCTCGATGCAGCCCTTAGAAAGCATCTGTTAAAGTCCGGATTACATAACATGGGGGGATCGTCCCCCACCTCTCAAAGCTTGTCCCCCCCCCAGGATTTCCGCCCATGCCTTGGTCATTAAATCAAGGGTTAGGAGCCGTTGGAGCCGGCTGCGGTTTCCTCCCACATACCAAAGATGTGCAGGTGTGTAGCTTAATTGGCTGCTGTAAATTTTCCCTGGTGTCTAGGATAGAACTAGTGTAAGGAGATCACTGGTCGGTACAGACTCGGCGGGCCAAAGGGCCTGTTTCCACACTGTATCTTTCAACTTAGCTAAACTAAACTAAACTAAAGAGGAATAACTACTTGGGTAAGGTGGCCAATAGATCAAGACAGGTCTGTGTCCATGAAGGAGAAGGGGTGAAAATGAACTAATGCTAAGATGTAAGAGATAACGTGTTTTGCTGAATAATATTATTCATTTCGAGTGAATCTCACCATGTCACTGAAATATCTGAAAATGATCAATGTGATGATTTATTGCGGTGAATGAATGATCTCATAAACACAGCCGTCATCCTTCAGCGATGACTTGCCACAAACAGTAATGAGATGACTGGTTAATCAATAGCATTGGTCAGTCAGAAGGAAACACTTACTCGCACGGTGCAAGAATCAGGACTCTTTGAAATCCACCTGAATAGGGGGTCAATTATCTTTTGGTGTCTCACCCCAAAGGGTCCACTGATCCAGTTCACCTGAAGGATTCAATGGTTCACTGGTTCAATGGTGTTTTTATTGTCACGTGTGCAAAGTGTAAACGTGCAGCGAAATTCATTTCTGAAGGTGCAGCGGGGATAATGTATAGGAATCTGACAAATCCACGCCATAGTCAATTGGGCAGTGATTGCTGAAAGATACAGCCTGTATACACGGTGGCACAGTGGTGTATCTGTAACGTTGCTGCCTCACAGCACCAGGGACCCGGATTCGATCCTGATCATGGGTGCTGTCTGTACGGAGTTTGTACGTTCTCCCCGTGACCTGTGTGGGTTTTCCCCAGAAGCACCGGTTTCCTCCCACACTCCACAGACGTACAGGTTTGGAGGCTAATTGGCTTGGTATAAAATGTAAATTTGTCCCTAGTGTGTGTTAGTGTGGAGTGCGGGGATCGCTGGTCAGTATGGACTCGGTGGGCTGAAGGGCCTGTTTTACGTGCTGTATCTCTGAACTAAACTGAACATATACCTATTGGATGACGGACGGGCCAGCGGTGGGTGCCGGTGGTTGGTCAAGGACCCGCCGCCGAGACGAAAGAGGGTCCAGACATGGGGGGGGGGGGGGCACCAAAAACAAAGAGGGGCCATTGGGGACCATATTGAACACTTGTAACTTTGTCACCGCCCTAGACATGGCGACCCTCTGCCTATTTTGCGTGCGGTATGTAAAGCAAAGAATTTCACTGTGACATGCCACATGTGATCATAAAATATCAATGAATCAATCAACCAAATATCTCCGTTCTCATTGCCACAGGTGGGAAAACCGGCAAGCAGAAACTGAATGCCAAGTCAGTGAAGGCCACACCTCTGAACTGGACAGACTTGCTGCCACCGCCACCACCCAGCGTGGATATAGACTCCTACGATGATGACGAGGAGCTGGAGTACGGGTATGCGAGTGTTCACTGTCGATCTACTCAAGTGTTAGACAAAAGCCTGTGCAGGCTAAGATATTTTCCCTCTCAGCCTGAAAATTCCAGGATGTTCTGATGCCTGTTTAAAGCACAAGGCAGGCCTCATTCAGATTAGGCGGCACAGTGGTGCATTTGTTCGAGCTGCTGCCTCACAGTACCAATCCCATCCCTTATGAAGAAGAGATCCTCTCAGAGGAAGGCGTTTGACCCGAAACGTCACCTATTCCTTTTCTCCAGAGATACTGCCTGACCCACTGAGTTACTCCAGCATTTTCTGTCTATCTCTTCTGTCGTCTGTATAGTGGTTGTAAGTCCTCCCTGTGACCACATGGGTTTGTTTCAAATAACCCAGTTCTCTCCCAAGGGTTAGTAAGCAAATTTGCCACAGTAAATCCCATCCAGTGTGTTAGCAAGTGGTAGGAACTGGAGAGAATACATGGCTATTAGTTTGGAGATGCAGCGCAGAAACAGGCCCTTCAACCCATCGACTATCTGCTGACCAGTTGTACTCGCACACTTACACTATCCTACACACACGAGGGACAATTTACAATGATACCAAACCAATTAGCCTCCAAACCTGTACGTCTTTGAGGTGTGGAAGGAAACGGGAGGTCCCGGAGAAAACCCATGCAAGTCACAGGGAGAACGCACAAACTCCGTACAGACATGCACCCACAGTCAGGATCGAACCCGGGTCTCTGGTGCTGTAAGGCAGCAACTCAACTGTTGTGAATGATTGATGGATATGCACAGGCAGATGAGATTAATTTAAGCTGGTATCATATTTGACACAGATGCTGGGCCGAAGGGCCCATTCCTGTGCTGTACTGTTCTATGTTCCATGTTAAGATATTGGATGAATTCAAGATATTGATGTATTCAAGAGAGTGTTAGATATAGCTCTGAGGGCTAATGGAATCAAGCGATATGGGGAGAAAGCAGGAACGGGGTACTGATTGTGGATGATCAGCCATGGTCACATTGAATGGCGGTACTGGCTCGAAGGGCCGAATGACCTACTCCGTCGCCTATGTAACTTACACCTCTTTGTTGAGAGTAAGGTGTATTCATATTTTCCATTTAAAGCCCTGGTGTTGATGACTGGTGTCCCCCACTCCCTGAGAGAACCTACTTGGTGGAGGGGGCGAGTGAGGAGGAAGGTCCCCCTCCGCCCCCTCGAGGAGAGGCATCATCGCCGGCCACCTCCTACGGGCAACAGTCCACAGCGACACTAACACCATCGCCTCGAGAGGAAGCGCGTTCATCAGGGCACGGCGTGACTGAGGATATCCCAAGGCTTCATCAGTTTGAGATTCCACATTTACATCGGTGAGCATGTTTGCGGACTGGTTATTGCACAGGTCCACCACTGATTCTCCGGCAACTGATGGTCTGGCACCTTCTTTAACCGGGACAGAATTACGAGAGGTACCACTCGCAATCCCCCCTCCCCCGGAAGTCCCTCGACAATGCGGCGCCTGGGCCATGTGAAGCGGCTGATCTCAACCTCATTAGGACTTCCACGGCTGGACCTCTGATTAGCGGGACGACTTTGCCCCCTGCAGCCGGGTCTCTGGAAGTCCAGCCCGGCCGGAGCTGGCAGATCTGTTCACATAGCCTGCTTTGGCTGGCTGGTATCTCAGCCCCTTCCCCAGTGGCCGAAATGGTCTGTTCGAATACCGTTCATCTCTTGGAGGTCGCGACCTCTGATGGTCCAGCAAAACGGATAGTCCGGGAAGGCTCTGGAACCAAAGGTGCTGGAAAATCGGTGATGGACCTGTATTTATAAACTGCAGCAACAGCAAACACAGCAGTGAGGATATCGGGGAAAAAATATTAGGAAATAGCAGAAAGTAATTGATGGACTAATATTGGTACTTCTGTCAATGTTTTACATTGGTATCTCTGTCCTCGATCACCTCTGACCTCTTGCACATTCCTAGTTTACAACACTCCGCCATTGACAGTAGTGTCTTAAGTCATCAAAGCAACAAACTCTATCATTCCCTCCCTAAACCTCTTCCTGCCTCTCAATCCCTCCTCCTTTGGATTGCTACGTTAAACCTCTGTCTTTGATAAGGCTTCGATGGGGCATATTTATTACAATAGGAGCGCTATTTTGAACCTGAGCCACATCATTGTTAGTTAAAACAATTCACCTCTGTACTTTTCTTGTGGATAGGACGTGGATGGGTGGGTCAATAAAAAATGGACGCGCTTCTCTTCCAAAAATAAATTGCTTTGCAAATGGCGGCAGGGTGGCGCAGCAGTAGAGTTGCTGCCTTACAGCGCTTGCAGCGCCGGGGACCCGGGTTCGAACCCGACTACGGGTGCTGTCCGTACCGAGTTTGTATATTCTCCCCGTGACATGCGTGGGTTTTCCCCGAGATCTTCAGTTTCCTCCCACACTCCAAAGATGTACAGTTTTGTAGGTTAATTGGCCTGGTATAAGTGTAAATTGTCCTTAGTGTGTGTTGGATACTGTTAATGTGCGGGGATCGCTGGTCGGTGTGGACTCGGTGGGCCGAAGGGCCTGTTTCCGCGCTGTATCTCTAAACTAAATTAAACTAAAAAAAATAATCAATTGGTGCTTTAAAGAATAGACGCAGGTCTCTTTAAAAACTCCTGCTTCCTCACTGTTCAATATTCTCCCCAGAAAACTGACACTCAATCCTGAATCAATCAAATTGTTTTAATTGAACAAATTCCGCATAAACAGAACAGAAGAGATATGTAATGAGGTTGTTGAAGGTAATGAGACTTTTGATAGAGCAAATAATGGGCAATTATTTCTATGGGTGGATAAGGCACTAACCAATGGCGGCTGCCTGACAATAATTGGCCGCGGAGACAGACGGGGAATCGGGTAATTTTTGTTTAATGCTGTGTGATGCTCTGATGTGAATGGACTGCCTGAAAGGGAGCTGGAGGCAGTTTCCAATACAATAAACATTACAAAGGGAAGAGGAGAAATATTTAAAGGGGAAGAATGTATGAGGAAAGACCAAGGGTTAGGAGCTAATTGGGTAGATTTGTCAAAGGGATTCAACCATGTGAGCAGAATTAATTTTTTATTGTGTTTAATGATTTTATTAGTCTTTTGTGATTATTGCTGGAGAAAACTCAGCCTTTAATAATCTGGAGGCCTCAACTCAGCCTTTAATAATAATTCCCAAGCTCAACTAATAATAACAATTAGTTAATAACAATTAGTTAATAACAATAATAACTCAGCTTTTAATAATAATTCCCCCCCCCCCCCCCCCCCCCCCCCCCCCCAGTGATAAAAATACATCTATTGACCCCAGGTTACATCACTGATGATGTGTTCAAGAGCATCAATAGATGTATTTTTATCAATGGAGGGGAGGAAGGTGGAGAGGAGGTGGTGCCTTAAGGGTGTCTCCTGTCCATACTCTTATGGGAATCTACCACAAAATGACAGGAGACATAAGGAACTGCAGATGCTGGTTTACCAAAACAAACACAAAATGCTGGACTAACTCAGTGGGTCAGTCAGCATCACTGGAGGATCTCGATAGGTGGCATTTCTGGTCGGGCCCATTCTTCAGACTGATTGCAGTAGGGGCGAGGCAGCTGGAAGAGGGAGGGAGGGGGGAACAGACTGGGGGGACGGTGGGGGTCTGGGGGGCTGTGAGGGAGGGGGAAAACGGATGGGGAGGGGCTGGGGGAAACGAAGGCTGACGATGAGAGAGCTAGATAGGGCTCTTAAAGATAGCGGAGTCAGGGGATATGGGAAGAAGGCAGGAACGGGGTACTGATTGGGGATGATCAGCCATGGTCACATTGAATGGCGGTGCTGGCTCGTTACCTACAATTGAAGTATTTTATGTTCATGGCATTGCGCTGTAAACTATGCAAGCGGAATATGAGGTGCTGTTCCTCCAGTTTGCATGTGGCCCCACTCTAGCAATGGAAGAGGCCCAGGACAGAAAGGGTCAGTTTGGGAATGGAAAATTGAGTTAAAATGGTTAGCAACTGGGAGATCCAACAGGCCCACGCAGAAGGATATGACAGGAGCTGTTTATAAGGGCAGTACATTAATAATATTTTATTATTAATGTTTAATGTTTTATGTGTCATTCCTAACTGTCACTGTATGTCATGTTGTCACTTGCGGGCGGAGCACCAAGGCAATTTCCTTGTATGTGAATTTAATTCCTTGTATGTGAATATGCCAATAAACGTATTCATTCATTCATTCATTCACATTCGTCAGTTGAGCTGTCTGAATATAATTGTGGGGCTTGTCTGACTTATTCTGTGTTGGTGCTCTCCACTCCTCTTTCAGGAGACTCCCAGTGGGCCCAGTCCCTCTGCCCAGACCGCCAACCCCTCCGCCATCGCAGAGCCACTCAAGCGGGAATGGGAACGAGGCTGCCACAGAGACAGCGGGCCCCCATCGGCATGGGCACACACGCAACCCGAGCCAGACTATGATCAACAGCAGTGAGAACGTCAACGTACCTGGAGCAGGTGAGGCACGCCACTCGTTTATGGATGGTAGAAGCAACAGCCTTTATTCCCGTAAAGCGAAGGTGGGCATTGGCCACAATCAGGGCACCCCAGTGACACAGCTAATCGAGTAAGAAGGTACACCAAAGGTAGACACAAAATGCGGGAGTAACACAGCGGGTTAGGCAGCAGCTCTGGAGAAATAGAATAGGTGATGTTTCGGGTCGAGACCCTTCTTCAGTCTGAGGAAGGGTCTTGACCCGAAACGTCACCTATTCCTTTATCTAGAGATGCTGCCTGACCCGCTGAGTTACTCCAGCATTTTTTGTCTGTCTTCAGCACAGCTAGTAGAGTTGCCCAATCACAGCACTGGAGAGCTGGCTTCAACCCTAACCTCTGCTTCTGTATGTGTGGAGTTTGCACGTTCTTCCTGTGAGGGTTTCCTCCAGGTGCACTGCCACATCCTTCCACATCCCAAAGACACAAAGGTTGATCGGTTAATAGTCCACTCTAAATCATCCCGTGTATGGAGATGAATCTTGGAGGGGGGGGTGGAGAAGAATGTGGGGAGAATTAAAATGAATGTTAATGGCTGACTCAGTGGGCCGAAGGGCCTGTTCCCATGCTGCAGGATTCTATGACTATTCTTTGCTTCACAAATGGACATATGACAGTTTTGCAGCAGATATCCTTTTAACCTGTTTAAAACTAGTTGTGATCTGGATTAAATGACATTGCATGGAGGTCAAGCCATTGATGGAGAATCCTCAGTCCAATTTTGTAATCAATATTTTGCATTGATGTTCAATGTAGCCACAAATCAATAAAGCTGGATTACTGAGGCAGAGTGATTCGTGTTCAGTGAGGTTCTCCTACTCCAGGAAGTCTAGTTTAGTTTAGTTTAGAGATACAGGGCGAAAACAGGCCCTTCGGCTCACCGAGTCCGCACCGACCAGCGATCCCCGCGCATTAACTCCTCCCTACCCACACTAGGGACGATTGTACATTTACAACCTGTACGTCTTTGGAGTGCGGGAAGAAACCGAAGATCTCGGAGAAAACCCATACAGGTCAAGGGGAGAACGTACAATCTTTGTACAGACAAGCACCCATGGTCAGGATCGAACCTGGGTCTCTGGCACTGTAAGGCAGTAGCTCTACCGCTCTGCTACTGTGTCCAAGGCATGAGTTTTATTGCAGCAGTTATTTGTGCTGAAGCAAAACAAGAATTTAATTGTCCTATCTGGGACACATGACAATAAACTCTCTTGAATCCTGAATCTTGAAACTGAGGAGTGTAGGCATTTCACTGGTGCTGGTGAATCTCTTCATTTCTGTATTCCAGAGATTATAGAGGATAGATCAAATGGGGAGGTGATAAAGAAGATCTTGATATTTTTTTAAAAGATGATGAATCAGAGCTATTGGGGATCTGGGACAAGGAGGAGTTGAGGCCTGGGTCTGACAAGCCATGGTTATATGGAGATGCAAGGCAGGCTGGAGTGACTTATTCGTGTTCACATTTACCTTCCATTCATGTGTTTAGTCATTTTGAACATTGCTGAGTTTTAGATTTGTACTTTATGAACAAAATTTGAATATATCGTCTTCCTAGTTTCTATTTTTGCTCCCACCTTCATTTAGTGATTGCGCTCAATAAGTTATATATTTTTGAAGTAATTTAGTTGTGGAATGAACCTACAAAATCATACTCTCACTTTCATGTCCTCCCCAGCAACAATAGTTAGACTTTAGACAGAGATACAGCACGGAAACAGGCTCTTCGGGCCACTGAGCCCATGCCAACCCAGTGATCACCCTGTACAATAGCACTATCCTACAAATCAGGGACAATTTACAATTTTACTGAAGTCAATTAACCTATAAACCTATACGTTTTTAGAATGGAGGAGTAAATCAGATTCAGATTCAGATTCAGATTCAGATTCAACTTCAGATAAACTGGAGCACCTGGAGATAACCCACATGGTCACAGGGAGAACATACAAACTCCGTCCAGACAGCATCCGTAGTCAGGTGTCTGGCACTGTAACGGGCCTGTCCCACTTCCCACGACCTTGTGACGACCATGCTGCGAGTATGAGTCAAGGGCAAACTCGGCAGAAGTCGCCAATTAGGCCATGAAAGTGTGACGGGGCTTAAGGCAGCAACTCATCCACTGTGCCACCGCGCCACCCAAAGTTAGTGCTTTTCTGTCCTTAATTATTCCATCTCTTTTGTATCTAGGGAAGACAAGACACACGCCTGTGATAGGGGGCAGCAACATAAACACCCCACCCAGCCAGAAAGCTCGTGCAAAAAAGAAAGCTAAGCAGAATCCGTATCGCCGGGATATCTCTCAAGGAGGTAGGTTCCAGCCAAGTTTTGACTTATGAATGTTTCATGTTCTCTTCAGACCAACTAAACACGGTGAGCCAATTTATTTTCCTTCCACATCCCACATAGCTTTATCCTCGACACGTCAGGGAACGGTCCTAATTCAATGGAAATTACATTTATTACTCAATCAACATTTTAACTCAATTTAATGTTGTAAAATATATTTAGTTTCCTGCCGTGTTAAGCAAGGGAGTTGAGACCAAGTTGGTGTTCTGATGAAACAGGAGTTAACTGAATAAAGATGTAAGATAGAATTAAGCCTCCAAGTTGAAGTGAAACCACTTCATTGGAGAAAATATTGAATTACAGTTTAATGAGCCACCCATCTATGCTCCTTGACCCCGCCCCTGGTCCTCAGTTCTTTAGAGACTCAATGGTTCAAACATTTTGCGTATAATCACCTCCAATTTTGATATAATTCTAGCAATTTTATTAAATCCTCTCTAGTGTTATGAAATACATTTTTTATAATTTGAAATCCCAGAACTGTGTGGTCCAAGAAAGATTCTATATTCTCAATTCTCAAAATGATCTAGAGTGATTTTTTTTTAAATTGGTTCCGCTAGATTTATCACCTTGTTACCGATCTTTGGTGAATCTGTATCGTTTTGCTAGTCTGGTCCATATACCTGTATAATTGCTTTCCAAACATTATGTGGCCTCTTTCTTCTTCCTACCAAACAAGTTCAGCTCACTAAACTATATTGCAATTTATTAGACAAATGCATCTATCGAGTTGTAGAATTGTACAGCACAGAAACAAGCCCCTCAACTCACCAAAGATAGACGCAGAAAGCTGGAGTAACTCAGCGGGTCAGACAACATCTCTGGAGAAAAGGAACAAGTGACGTTTCGGGTCGAGGCCCTTCTTCAGACTGAAAGTCATGGGAAAGGGAACCGCTACTCTCTGCTTTTTGCTTGGCATCTTGCTTGTACCACACCTTGCTACTTCATTACTGATGCTTTGAACCTGATATTCTTTAGGCAGTAAACTTGGGAAGCAAATGAGTATAAATACTGTAGTTGGAAGATAGGAAGGTCTCTGCCATCCAAACTGGTTGACACCCTTCCGTAACAATGATGATTGCAATATAGCTTTTAATATTTGGTAAGACTTTTCCACACACTGCATTTCTGCTGGTGACCACAAGCCGATTCTGGAAAAGAGGTATAAACGCAGTAACTGTAAAGGATATTGGCTGATGATGGAGGGTGATCTGAGGTGCTGTCTTGCTACCATGGGTGTCCATGAAGGAGTTACTCAACCCACTGATGTTGGATCCATTTCCACAGTAAATTCTAATATGTTGTTCCATCATCAGTTACTCTTTCTCATATTCCACAATCATTGATGAATGCTGCTCGATATCTTTTACTAACATCTTTTAAATGGAGCTTACTTGTAACGCAGGCCGTCTTCCCAAATAATATATCAGCGATGCACGCATCATTCATCTTGTCCACGTGCTAGCTTTAGAAAGTCTTCTTTGCTTTTATGTACGCTGGGCTGCTTGGCATCTTTGCTTTCGAGAGGACAACTGTGTTGGAAACTTTTTCCTTTCCTTCCAACTCGGGGGCAAAGCACATAGACCTGCTGCTTCACAGTTCTTTCGGCGTGTTCAATCCTGACTTACAATGCTGTCTCTGTGGAGTTTGCATCTTCTCCCTGTGATCACAAGACTTTCATCTTGATGCTCCAGTTTCCACCCAATCCTAAAGACTTGCGGGCTGATAGTTAATTTTGCCACTGTGAATATATCTAGTGTGTAGGGTAGGTGCTGGTATCTGGTGAAAGCTCACGAGAACACGGGGAGAATCAAAATGGGATCATTTTAGGGTTAGTGTAAACGGTTGAGTGAAAGTGGCCATTGACTTGGTGAGCCAAAGAGATTGTTTCCTTGTTGTACATCTCTATGTCCATGTCTCTAATGAGCTGAGAAATGCAGTAATCCACTGAAGGGAGCGTGTAACTGCCATAAGACTTACTTACAAAGAAATGTTCCACTAAGTAATAAGGCAAGGACATACACAATGAATGGCAGGGCCAGAGGGATGTAGAATGGCATTAGGTACAACTATGATTTTCGACTTAGATGCTAGGCTTAGTGAGTTGGATAACTGACAGGATGGGACATCAAAGGGCCAAAAGAGCTCTAGCACTTTGACTCTTTGATGGTCCCGCATGCCAGTTTTCTACAAGACTCATAGATTCACTGTCGGGGCAGATCTTTCGCTAAGCTGGAAGGCTGACATAGCCAGCTTTTGTTGACTCACTCTATCTCTGCCTTGGACAGATCTGCCACCACCACCTGAACCTCCCCCAGCTGATGGAGTTGTGGAGACTCCTTACTTACAGCCCAATGGAATGGAGACCAGTGGGACCTCGCTTGACCATGATGGAAGTGCTTCGTCCACAGAGAGGAGGCCATCAGCTGATCAACGAACAGAGAGCGCACATCCCCACAGCAGGGCAGCATCTTCTCGACACAAAAATGGTGAGCAGAAGAAAGACCTCGACAATGGACAACGGCGATTAGACCTTAGGTGTAACAACTTTTAATAACTTAGGATGCGCTCTGGACGTTTGCTTTTCTTCAAAAGTATTGAACTGCAAAAAAAACATTATCGATGGTAACTTGACCCATGGAGTTATGATGGACTCTGATGCCATGTTGTCTCCTGGGAAGAGATTGTCCTGGATTGTTTTCAGCTTCTTGGGAGTTGTTGGGTGCTGCACTCAACTCTGCAGGTGGAGAGTATTCCATCATGGTCCTGAATCCTTCCTCGTAGAATGTGGAGCATCAGGATACACCACTGGATACCTAGATCCAGACCTGCTCTTGCAGCATGGTATTAATTTAACTGGTCCAGTTGACTTTATAGTTAACAGTGATCCCCACAATATTGATGATGATGGATTTGATGGTAGCACTGCCTTTGAATGTCAAGGGTAGGTGGTTTTACTCTCCCTTATCGGAGATAGTCATTGCTCGATTAAATATATCACTTGCCATTTATCACCCCAGCCCTGAATATTGTCTAGGTTCTGCTGAATGTAGTTATGGGCCGCTTCATTTGTTGTGGAGTTGTGAATATGATTGAACATTGCACAGCCATAGATGAAGCAGCTGATGATTGTTATACATAGGGCACTGCTGGAAGGGATTTCTTCAGTGATGTCCTCAGGTTGATGTGATCAACTTCCAACCACCACAACCATCTTCCTTTTCTGAGGTCTGACACAAACCCCTGGGTTGTTTCACCTTTGATGCTGACTGATTTCAGATTTATCTTGATGTCTTGATGCTATCAAGGGTCAGTCATTGCATCTCTTCAGTGGAATTCAGCTCTTTGGACCTTGGACCAAGTATATGATGAAGTCTGGACCTCAGTGGTCCTGGTGCAACCAATGCTGGGGAAAAATGTGTAGGTTATTGGAGAGTGCTTGAAAGCACAGTTGATGCCACCCTCTGTCCCATGGCTGAAGATTGAGAGTACACTGGGTAGTAATTAACCAAATGGGAATTGTCCTGCTATTTATAAAAATGATACCGTTGGCCTAT
Source organism: Amblyraja radiata (assembly GCF_010909765.2). Taxonomy (NCBI): domain Eukaryota; kingdom Metazoa; phylum Chordata; class Chondrichthyes; order Rajiformes; family Rajidae; genus Amblyraja; species Amblyraja radiata. Next base: position 20,365,225 of record NC_045988.1, read on the forward strand.
TTTGATGTCTGTGTAATAACTAAGATGGAACAGCTGGGCCACAGATGCAACTAGATTGGGGCATAGGCAGTGCTTTTTTTGTAGATTAAATGGTGCCAATACTCATATCGTTCCTTGCTGTTGGTATTTATGGAGGATCATCATCCTCTCGTTAAATTAAATAAAATGTTATAAGTTAAATACCCAATTTAATTAATGTTTTATGTGTTAAAGTTACGTTTTTTTTGCAATGTTAAAAATTCTCCTTTTTAACTTTTGAAGAGGTGTTAGTTTGCCACCACTCGCCGGGTACCCTCACTAAAAAATGGCACTGAGCAGGTATTCAGTAATACAGTTGGGGTATTGTCTGGTTGCATTGCCTTTGGCGTATCCAGTATTGTCAGCTGTCCTTTGATATCACATGAAGTGGACATGAAGAGAGAGAGAGGGGGGAGAGAGAGAAGGGAGAGAGAGAGGGGGAGAGAGAGAAGGGGGGAGAGGGAAGGGGGAGACGGGAGCGTGGTGGTCATTTTCCCACACAAGCCATAGGTGACTGGGCAATCTGAACCCAAGCACCAAGTTGAAAGCGGCCGAAGGTGCGCATCCCTCGGGACAGCCCCCACTCTCCCACAGCCACCCTCCGCGGGCTGCGGGTTGGGTGGAGCGGAGGTGTGGGACAATGTTCATCCCTCCACAGTGATGTGATGGACACAGGGGTCTGGACCAATCGCTGACAAGTCCTGCCCCCTCGCAATGTCATGTCCGTTATTGGACTTTTCTATTGAGCAGCAGTCGGTTCGTTGGCTTGTAGGCGACGCCGTCTTTCGGGTAGTTGGCGTTTCGACAGAGCGGCCATTCAGTGAGTTTGCTTTTAGGCGACGCAGCTTTTCGGTTAGTTGGCTTTTAGGCGTCCCGCCCTTTCGGTTAGTTTGCATTTAGGCGCCCCATCCTTTCCGTTAGTTGGCGTTTCGTCTTCGTACTCTTTCTTTTTTTTGGCATTTCGGCCTCATTTCCATTCGGTTATTTGGCTTCGACTTCTTTGCTTCGGCTTCTCGTCCGTCGGCGCCACGTCCGCACACGGGATAGTGGAGAGTGAAAACGACCTCCTTCGATCTCCTTCGACCTCCCTTCGACTATGATGAAGACTATCTACGACTACCTTCGACTACCTTCGACTACCATCGATTACCTACGACTAACATGCCGACCTACTACAACTAAACCTACGAGTAAAAAAAGTATCGATTTTTTTCCACGGCGACCTTTTTTTGCTCGCGGGCATTTTATAACATATTGAAAAATGCGCCACGACCTAGCTGAGGCCTCAAGTGTACGGAGACCACTCTCGAGCATGAAGGAGAGTTACAAAGACCTCCTACGACCTCGTGTGGACCATGCTGTGAGTATGAGCCGAGGGCAAACTCATCAGAACCCGCGGATTAGGTCTCCCAAGTGGGACAGCCCCTTAAGACTGCAGGTCTTCAATATGATCTGCTGAATTGTGAGAGCTGAAGGCTCTGTCCATTTCCTGCTGCCTTTGTTATATATAATTCATTCATTAACCTCCACTAATCAGCCCTGGACAACTACACTGCATCACCCTCAGCCCCAACAGCTGAGCACCATCGGGTTTGCTGGAACGTTTTCAATCTGAATGATGCTGGAGCTCCGAGCATAATATCACTGCTTATGCAACTGCTTCTGATACCCATCCACCATTTCAACTCACCAGGACTTCAGTTTGTGTACACACTTTGATGTTACCCGGCTCACTAGAAAATGTATTATAATACTCAACAAAAAAAAGAATGGAAGTGTGTTAGGGTATGATTCTAAATAACATCCAGTACTCCAGAACATCAGCAAAGTTGTAATTGTGCCAGATCATCATCTTTTACAATATAATAGCTAAATAGATGATTCAGGTAGAAACAGACAAACTATTTCCACTGTGATGAGAAGATTGGGAATAAGATTGAGACTAAGAAGCATGTTCTCACCCTCAGGCTGGGAGAAATCTGAAATTCTCTCCCCCAAAATGTGGATGTTGGCACTGTTAGAGTTTGGCAGACTGAAACCTGATATCAGAAGGATATCTGGACTGCTGTTTAATTTATAAGACCAGCCATGATGCTGGATATTGGTGCAGGTCTACTCCTGTTCCTGCCGTCCCGTGTTCCATACATTAGCCGACCCGGAGAAGGATACTCGCTTTTGACGTCCTTTGCGGTAAACCTGTAGATTTATTTATAGACAGATGATAGAAGTTCATCCAAACTGTTTGGGCCTCTATGGCAACAGTGGCCTCTTTGAAGTTGCTGATTCCAATCATGCTGTCAAGAGGAGGCTGCTTTCATTAGCGTTATTTATGGTGGAAGAAAAGCAATTCTTATGATATTGAAAGATTCATAATCTTTTGTCCTTGATGGAATATAAATCTAAATGAAATAAAGTTCTCTTAGCAAGGTTGTGGTTCAATTAGTTCCTTTGCAATAATTTCCCAATACTTGACAGATTGGATCTAAGATATTTACAGCAAAGAGACTGGGTCAACACTAAATTTCAAAGAAAGCCTTAAATTAGCTGTAAAATAAGAGATGTATTAACCATGGTGTGATAGTACTTTGGAATTAGAGTTAATTGATTCCATTAATTCCATCCTGTGATGATGGTTATCAAGGTGCCTTTTGTTAATGAAAATTCGGTAAAATTATTACAAACACTAACAGACCGAGGCAATGAGATATTGAACACAGACAAATTGTAGATTACATTGCTTACATTTTTAATGGAAGAGAGGAACAAGGAACTGCAGATGCCGGAATCCTGAACAAAACACGGAGGAAACCCATTCCACATTCATCAATATTGTAGAAAAGAACTGCAGATGCTGGTTTATACCAAAGATAAATACAAAGTGCTGGAGTAATTCAATGGGACAAGCAGCATCTCGGTAGGAAAAGGGTAGATGATGCTTCGAGTCGGGACCCTTCCTCAGACTTAAGTCTTGATTCTTCTCGATTCTGAAGAAGGGCCCCGACCCAAAACGTCACCCGTCCTTTTTCTCCAGAGAAGCTGCCTGACCCGCTGAGTTACTCCAGCACTTTGTGTCGACCCACATCCATCAAATATTGGTTCAGTGTTGCTCACTGGACTTGAATCATTCCGCTGATCATTCCAGTGTACCGTACCATTTATTTAGACAGACATATTTTAAACAGTAAGCATTTTCAACAGTGTTGTGAAAACGATTTCCATGGCTGACAGAGTAGATAATCGTCATTAACACCAGTGGTGCTGAAGTCAACTTTCTTAGTGCTTAGTTGGGAGAGTTGCCAAGATCAGCATTCGTACTAAGATGGTCGGTAAGTATAGTCTACCCCTGTCCCACTTAGGAGACCTAAACAGCAACCTCTGGTGACCTTGCCCCCCACCCAAAAATAAATCAAGGTCAAGGTGACCTGCAACCTCCTACCACCTCCCACGCATATGTTGAAAACCTTCCTCAACTATGAAGAAAACCGGCTTCGACTAGACCTGCGACTAAAAAATTATCGATTTTTAAAACGGCAACCTATTTTGAATCAAGGCCGGTTTTAAACATGATGAAAAAATAGCAGCAACCTAGATGAAGCCTCGACCACGCGGAAACCACTTTCTACCATTAGGGAGAGTGACCAAACCTCCGGTGACCTCATGGAAACCTAGGATGGCGGGCAAGGTCACTAGAGGTTGCTGTTTAGGTCTCCTAAGTGGGACAGGGGTTAGGCACAGAAATACAGGTGCTGAACTCTACAGTGAGAAGACACTGGATTGAAAGAGTAGAGATACATTCAGCGACACATGATGCTAATTGTGAGAATGTAATGAGATCTACATAGGGAAGAAATAGATTCATATCAGTGGTGAAAAATCAAACAATTAAAAACTGCAGATGCTGGAAATATGAAATAAGTTCAGAAGTTATAGGAGTAGATTTAGGCCATTTGGCCCATCAAGTCTACCCCACCTGTCAATCATGGCTGATCTATCTTTCCCTCTCAACTTCATTCTCATTCTCCCCTCCCTCCATAACCCCTGACACCCTCACTAAAGAGTGTAAAACTAACTATGTGTAGGAAGGAACTGCAGATGCTGGTTTAAGCCAAAGGTAGACACAAAAAACTAGAGTAACTCAGCAGGAAAGGCAGCATCTCTGGAGAGAAGGAATGGGTGACGTTTCGGGTCGAGACCCTTCATCAGACTGAAGAAGGCTCGACCCGGAACGTCACCCATTCCTTCTCTCCAGTAAAACTAACTAATTTGTTTAAGGTGCTGCCTAACCTGCTGATTGTTTCCAACATTCTCTTTTGCATTTTAATATCAGTATTAATTTACCTCAAGTCCTTTATTTATTCTCAGTTGCAGCTATTATTCCGGCTGCCTTGCTCCCTAACCTCTTATTCAACATCCAAATGAGAGGACGGGGTGATAAGTCTTTATGGTTTCCCAAACCGAGTTATCACAGGTTCACAAGTTATAGGAGTAGAATTAGGCCATTCGGCCCATCAAGCCTATACTCCACCATTCAATCGAGTCTGATCTCTGCCTCCTAATAGTAAGATTAAACGAGAACTTACCAGTTTGAAGTTTGATCTGTATTTTATGAGGAGTTACGATGAGGGATTACGTGAAGAAGCCCGCAAGGCGCATGCGTGTCATTCTTCAAAGCAGCGGTGTGGAACCACAGATAACTGTAATCACTAAACATAGTAAGATTAGAGAAGAGGTACCAGTTAAGTATATGATCTGGGTGGGAGCGGAGGGCACGTAATCCCTCATCGTAACGCCTCATAAAATACAGATCAAACTTCAAACTGGTAAGTTCTCGTTTAATCTTACTATTTTACTTCGGAGTCACGTGAGTGACTACGTGAAGATTTTAAAGCTCTGTGATTTCATGCCGTGGAACGAGTCCATGCATCACGTCTGCCTTGACTGTTGGGAGGATTGTGTTAACATAATTTGGACATGAATTCGACATTGAAATCATAAATTTTTTATACACGTTTATAACCCCTTTATATGGGTTTAAATTAATTTACAGAACTTAAATTGTTTCTGCAAATGTTCCAGGTTTCATTACTGGTTTATTACAAATAATTGGAATGTTTTTCCCCTCCAGACCATCCTGCTGCCTTGAGAAATTGGTCCATTGGTACATCCAACTGTATCGCTGCCGATGTAGCTGCAGCCCTGGTGGAAAGAGATTTAAAAAATTTTAGTATCCACCCCAGCCTGTGTTTAGCAACTGTTTCAGCCATCTTGAGATGGTCTGGACCTTCACTCTTGGTGTGGTTGCTAGTGGCTGATAAAAAATGTGCCTTTTCATTGCCTCTTAGGATATTCGTTTTCTCCATGTGTAACGACAGATGTTTTATTGTACACAGATGGTCATCTGTTGGGTATGACCTAATTGTATATAGAGGCCTGCTGATCCCTTTCTGTTCTGCTTACTATCTCATAAATATGAAACGTAATATTTTCCGTTGAGAAAGTCATGTTGTCCAGTCTTGTTTTGCAGTGACTGTATCCTTTGTGCCGTGACCAATACCATTAGCATGACCGTTTTAATGTCAGTCTGTGTAAGGACAGAACTGTTGCTGGAGACCAATTCCTGAGCATCTTCAGGATTATACTCACATCCCATATATGGGAGTATCTGGTACTCCTCATAGGCTTTGTACTAGTGGGTCAGTCACAACAGTGTAATGGTCTGTCCCCTGCCATAGGTAAGTCGATAGGGCACTTCTGGCACAGTTGATGGCACTGTAACTGAGCCCCTCATCGTAGTGGAGGCCTGCCAGATATTCCAGAACAGATGGGATGTTCATGTCTCTGATTCCATGTTTGATACCACTGGGAACCATGGTTGTGTAGGCCAATCGGGTACTACCAATTCCAGATGCAGAGTCTGTTGTATTTCCTTAATACCCGACTGATGAGGCAGGAAAGGAGGGAATGCGTAAATAAACAATTTCCCCTCCCCTCCAATGCAGCGAAAAATGCATCTGTCGCCGCTGCCCCAGGGTCTGGTTCCTGTGTAACATAACTTGATAACTGGGACCTGGTGTCTGCCACTGAATTTAGTCTTCCTGGTAGATAAGTGGTTGATATCCAAATATCTTTCTGGAGACACCATTGCCAATTTGTATGGCCAGATTGTCACATGATGTCGATTTGTTTCCACCCTGTGGTTAATGTATGCTACCACGGTGGTATTGGTATTGGTGGCTCCACACCAATTGTACTGGCATCAGTTTGTAGTACCATGGAAAAGGTTACTGACAATGCTTGGATAGGAACAAGGCTAGAGTTATCTATCCACCATTTTAGTTCCATTTTAGCCTGATTGGTAGTTTCACAGATCTGTCAAAGTGACCTGCATAATTTAGAGTGCTTGTTTTTTGCTCTCTGTATGTTTTGGTAATGTAGAGGTCCAAATTGTGTGGCTGGAAAGGCAGCCATCATTATGCCAATTACTTTGGCTACCAATCTGATGGATGGTTTGCTGATGTCAGTGAGGTTTTTATAAGCCTCTATTAAATCTGTAGCCTTTCCCTTAGGCAGAGTCACCGACATGTGAACTGAGTCAATGGTGAAACCCCAGGTAGTCCATAGTAGTGGGAGACGTTAGTTTAGATTTAACTGGATGAAATGAATCCCAGTTCCCCAAATAACTTTTTTGTGGCTGTTACAGTTTGTTTTGCCAATTCCAAAGTTTTTGCACATAATGAGTATGTCCTCTAAATATGCCATGACCATGTCTATACGTTTCCGTAGAAACGCTTGGGCTGGTTTCAAAAAATTTTGTGAACAGCCTGGGCTGATGATAACCCATTTGGCAGTGCTTTATACTGCTAGAGTTGTCCCATCCAGTTGAATTTAAGTAACATCTGTGGTCACCTCGTATAGGCACTGAATAGTAAGCATCTTTTAAAATGATGCTGGCCATTGAAGTAACCTTTGGGAATTAATTGTTAAGCAGTAACAAAGGTATCTATTTTGTTAGATCTATGATGATGCGATGACCATCATCTTTTTGTTTATATATTGGACACGAATTTTAATGGTTCGTGTTGAGTTTTCTCAATTACACCTTTTATGTAAAGCCGCTTCAGTTCAGCTTGCGCTTTTGATTTCCTTTATCAGAAAGCACGAACATTCGGTTCAGTATATGTTGAACTGGAGGGCTGTACTTGTGTATAAACTGTTGTATATCCGTGGATACTGCTTAAGATGTAGATATCGGTTGTTATCATGCTCCATGCATTCAGAAGAGAGTGTTATCTCCACCCAATCTCCGTGCCCACTGTTTGTAGGGAACCAGACCCACCTACCTCCATAGTTACCAGTGGCAGGTTTGCCTTTTTGTAGGTTCTTCGCTGTTGTAGCGCTGGGGTCTGGATTTACGGTTTGGTTGGCTTTGGAGGTCCCGCATCTTCTGAGAAGGCCGGTCTGGGCCATGGCCTAAAAGACTCATGTTTTTGAGTACCGGTCCTTCGAGCTTTCACCAGTTTTGCTGGTGGGTGCGTGGGGGTGCTAGGTTCCAGTAGGTTCTCTTGTTCCTGCACCCCTTGCACACTTTCTTCTGCGGACCCCTCTTCCAGGTCAGCCCAGAACTGACCCGCAGTGTTTCCCTCTGATGAGATAGAAGCACTGTGCAGCTCTCAAAGAGGTACTGCTGTGGGTTATCATAGGGCCCACAGTGACCCGACTCCATGTCCCGGAGTCTGTCACGTTGGAGCAAAGCTCCATACACCGCTTCTTCCCGCTCCAGCGCTCTCGGGCGCTGGCCGCCGGCGGTGATTCAAAGTCGGACTCCTCTGAGTCCACGACCTTGTTTGTTTTGTGTCTAGCCTTTCCGCCCGGCCGCGTGGATCTGGCCGGTGCGGAGGCGATATCGGGCACAGCTGATCCCACTACGGGTGATCCAAGTGCCGCTGGCTGCTGCTGGCTGACCGCTGCTCCACGGTCCTCCTTCTCCAGCTTTGTCCTTACTGTCCTTCCGTGGAGTGGATATGGCCGGTGTGGAGGACATCTGTGCACAGCTGATTCCATCTAGCCACCAGCTTTGTCGCAGCCCGTTTTTTCTGCACCTGCAATCAGCATAGAAATGCAAAAAAAAAAAGACCGCAGCTCTTACCTGCAGGTCCATTGCTACGGGTGAGCGTCATTCTAACCCGTCTGCTGCCGTTAATGACTGGTCAAGTCAACGGCCCCATTTGAATGGTCTCCCGCCCGGCCGTGCTGTTCTGGCCCGCGCGGGACCAAAAGTCGGCACTGCTCTCCTTATAACGGGAGATAAACGTGCCTTAGGCTGCTGCTGCCGGCTGCCTGCGACTCAGCTGTCTCCCCCCAGCCAGCTTCACTAGCAGCACTGTGGACACTCCTTTGTCCAACTTCCCCTCCTGTACAGACCTAGCGCAGGGAAACATTAGTTTTGCTCCCTCTCCCGCCCGGCCCGGTGCGGGAGCGAGTCGGGAGCGAAAGTCGGGCACAGCTATTCTCATTACGGGAGCCGATTCCGGCCGCAGCTGTTGTCCCCTGTTGCGCTTACTCCACCTGGCTTAGCCACGGCAGGAGCGCAATCTCCTTTTGTCCCCTAATATTAAAAAGGGGACAGAGCACAAATACAACCCTCTGTCTTTGTGGGTTGTTGGCTCCGATTTCCTCCACCCGTTTGGGGTGAAGTTTGGCACTCGCTCCCATTATGGGAGATAGTGGTGCCGACGTTCGTTGCTGGCTGCCTGCTGCTGTTCAGCGGCAGCTCGGGAGCCTTCCTGCAATCAAGAAAAAGGTAAGGAAATCTCTTACCTGTTGTTGCTGGTTTTCAACCTGCCGTTCGGGAGGAACGTCCTTCCTCCCGCTGTGATTTCCGCAGCCCACAGACCCCTGTAGCGTCGGTCCTTGGGGCTGTTGTCCGAGTTTGTCGGACTGACGGCTCCGGAGGCTCCCTTGTCAGCGTTCTCTACCGGAGCTGAATTCGCACGGACTCCCGCTAAGGGAGACTGTCGTGCCACCGGCCGTTGCTGGCTGCCTGCTGCTTGCAGACTCCTCCCCCGCCAGCTTTCACAGCCTTCTGTAGAAAAAAGGTAAGTATAGAACGATGTTCCCTTACCTTACTGTTGCAGGTTCGAAACCCTGCCGTTCGGGAGGAACGTCCTTCCTCCCGACAATGACGAGTTGCAATGCGTGTAGCGCAATGACACGCATGCGCCTGGCGGGCTTCTTCACGTAGTCACTCACGTGACTCCGAAGTAAAATCCCATTTTCCTGCCTTCTCCCCATTACCCTTGACACCAGCTCCAATTAAGAATTTGTCTGTCTCTGCCTTCAAAATATCCGCTGGCTTGGCCCTCTGTGGCAATGAGTTCCACAGATTAACTACCCTCTGACTAAAGAAGTTCCTCCTCACCTCCTTTCTAAATGTATGCCCTTTAATTCTAAGACTACGACCTGTGATCCTAGACTCTCCCACCAGTGGAAACATCCTTTTCACGTCCACTCTATCTATGCCTTTTATTATTCTGTAAGTTTCAATGAGGTCCCCTCTTAACCTTCTAAACTCCAGCGAGTAGAGACCCAGTGCTGTCAAATGCTGATCATATGCTAACCCACTCACTCCTGGGATCATTCTTGAAAACCTCCTCTGGACTCTCTCTAGAGCCAGCACATCCTTCCTCAGATATAGGGCCCAAAATTGCTCATGTTATCCTCATTGCCTGTGTGTTTGAAGCAAGACAGAAAACATTCTGTTTGACCAATTAATATCGTAGCCAAACAGCCCGTCTTTATGAATGCAAGGAATTGATCTTGGGAACTATTTGATTGCAAAGGGAACATTGGTGAGCTAAATTTGGAATTCACCTGATCTCAAGGTGGGAGGCTTTTGAAGATGACTCATTAGAGTTTCCAACGTTGATTGAAAGATACAGCATGGAAACAGGTCCTTCGCCAATAAATCCATGCCAACCAATGATCACCCGTTCACATCAGTTCCATGTCACTCCACTTTTGCATTCGCTCCCTACATATCACGAACAATTTACAGAGGCCAATTAACCTACAACACCAGCATGCTTTTGAGATGTGGGAGCAAAACGGAGTCACCGAGGAAACCCACGTGGTCATAGGGAGAACGTGCAAACTCCACACAGACAACACCAGAGATCAGGATCGAACTCAGGTCTTTGGCACTCTTGAGGCAGCGCCTTTACCAGCTGTGCCACTGTGCTGGTCTTGTCCATTTTGAAGTTCAAACTTATATCATTTGGTAGCACCTTTGTCGTTGAAACCGAAGCATGCACGTTAAGGATATTATCCAAAAACTGACAATTCAACGGCTTGAATTTCAACTCATTACCCTGGAAGTGCTGCATAACTGAAGGCTATAGACGCAACATGAAAGACAAGGATTAGCTGCTTGTTCACAGGAACAACATAGATCCCATGACATGAGTCATCACAGCAAAAACACATCAGTGTTCAATCCATTGGGTGATTGTGATCTCAAGATTCGAGCAAAGCCAACGCTGCCCAATTGCACATTATTGTATCTGGTTTTGAGATCCAAATAACTTTAAATAAATGTTCTCCATAAATCAGTGTCATAATCTGGAGGTGCAAAAAAAACTGCAGATGTTGAAGTCTGGAGAAAAATGCAAACTGCTGGAGTAATTCAGCGGGTCAGGCAGCATCTGTGGAGGGAATGGACGGACGATGTATAAGGTCGAGAACCATCCGCTGGAGTGAAATGTCCGACCCACAACAATAACTGTCCATTTCTCTTCATAGATGCTGCCTCCTTGCTGAGCTCCTCCAACAATTTGCCATGATATTAGAACTGGATCCATGTGTCTGCCTGACTATGGCCTTGTATATGAAGGACATTAATCAACTTATTTTGACTTTAACAACTTTAGCAGCTTTCTGAACCACATTTTCCAGAGTCACTAATCCATAAGTAGATGTTTTTTAATTACACAAAGCAATAATTTCATAAAAAATAATAACAGGAGTAGAACACTGGACTTTACTGGTCTTCATCTTGCACTAAACGTCATTCACGTTATTCCCTTGATCATGTGTCTATACACTATGGAAAGCTCGATTGTAATCATGTATTGTCTTTCCTCTGACTGGATAGCATGCAAATAAAAGCTTTTCACTGTACCTCAGTAAACATGACAATAAAATAAACTCAAACTCACCCCCCTTGAGTCTGTATTGCCTTCCAAACAAATCATAGCTCATCCAACTTCCCTCTAATCCACTTCTCCACTCTCTCTCCCCCTCAACCTTGATTCCCTTTCTGATTAAAAGTCTATCTACCCAGCTTTAAATATATTAAATATATTCCTCTATAGCCTTCTGATACAATAAGTTCTAACAGTTTGAGAGGAAAAAAATTGTCCTTGTCTCTGTTTTAAAGGGGTGTCCCTTGACCCTGGGACTATGCCCTTTGGTCCAAAGATTCTCCCTAAGGAAAAAAATCTCCCAGTATTTATCCCATTGAGCCTCTAGGAATCTTACATGTTTCAATAAGATTGCTTCTCATTCTTCAAAACTCCAGGGAGTACAGACCACAAGCTGTTAAACCATTCCTCTTTGTCTATCATCATTCTACTGAACCTTCTCTGAACCTATTACAGGAAGGATGTAGAGGCTTTGGAGAGAGTGCACAAAGAAGAGGTTTAGTAGAATACTAGAGTGCTGCCTGTATCAGAGGGTATTAGCTATAAGGAGATGCTGGACAAACTTGGGTTGTTTTCTCTGGAGTGCTGCCGCTTAAGGGGAGATCTGGTTAAAGTATATGCAAATATGAGAGGCATAGATAGGGTAGACAGTTAGAATCTTCTCCCGAGTTTTGAAATGTTAAAGACTGCAGGCGATTACTTTAAAATGAAAGGGGCAAATTTTTAAGTAAATGTGCGGGGCAAGGGCTTTGTGCAGAGTGTGGTGGGTGCCTGGAATGCGTTGCTAAGGGTGGCGTTGGAGGCAAATACAATAGTGGTTTTTAAGGGGCATTTAGAAAGGTGCGTGGATATGCAGGGAATGGAGGAATATGGAGCATGTGCAGGCAGGTGAGATTAGGTTATTTCGGCATATGCTCAACACAGACATTGTGGGCTGAAGGACCTGTTTCTCAGCTGGACTGTTCTATGTTCTAAATGGCTGGTGTTAAACCTTAGGTAATTACATCTGTTGAGGACATTCATAGTAAGATTAAACGAGAATTTACCAGTTTGAATTTTGATCTTTATTTTATGAGGAGTTACGATGAGGGATTACGCGTGCACGACATTCTTCAAAGCAGCGGTGTGGAATCACAGTAATAGTAATTGAAATAAACATAGTAAGATAAGAAGAACTAATATACCAGTTGACCTTTATAATAGAGGGTGGGAGCGGAGGGCACGTAATCCCTCATCGTAACTCCTCATAAAATAAAGATCAAGCTTCAAACTGGTAAGTTCTCGTTTAATCTTACTATTTTACTTCGGAGTCACGTGAGTGACTACGTGAAGATTTTAAAGCTCTGTGATTTCAAGCCGTGGAACAGTCCATGCTTCACTCACTGCCGAAGTCATTCAAGGGAGGATGTATGTTATTGTATTCAGACATGTATCCAATTCAGACGATAACAATTTATTTTAACAAAATAATCCTCCCTAGGGCTAAATATATTACAGAATACAAACTTGATTCTGCAACACCGCAGACGGGCGCTCCACCCCCGCCCGTCGCTGTTGCACTGCGTGAGACGTTATGTCGCGCACGCGTGCTGGCGGGGTCTTCACGTAGTCACTCACGTGACTCCGAAGTAAAATTGTGTTTTAAGACCCAACATGATATAATTTAGGAAAATATGGTCACTCATAATTATATGTCAATTTGGGCTGAAGAACCTGTTCCTGTGCTGCACTGTTCTATGCTCTAACTGTCTTCAAAAATAATATATATTTTTGTAAATAATGCAAGGATTAAAACTTTTGATGGTGTTCTGTGCATGATTCCACTCATGCCTTGTACAATTGTAGTGGCATTTCCCTACATTCCAGTACACTAGTTCAACCCTGCACACTAGGGACAATTTACAGAAGCCAATTATGCTACACAGCTGCATGGCTTTGGAAACCCGAGCACCCGGAGAAAACCCACGTGGTCACAGAGAGAATGTGCAAACTCTGTACAGACAGCACCCGTAATCAGGATGGAACCGGGGGCTCTGGCGCTTTATGGCAGCCACTCTACTGCGGTGTCATGTGCAGCCCAATTCTTTGTGCTTAGTGTACAGAGACCCCCAAATCCCTTTGTTCTGCAGTCTTCCTCCATTTAAATGATAATCCATTTCACAACTCGTCATGGTAGTGTTTGAACTCATAATCTGGGAATTGGTACGATATTGGTCTCCACTATTTGCAGACTGTTTGAAGTTGTGAAAGATGCCAAGAAAATCGGGGTGATTTTGAGCCAATGACTTTTGGCCTCTGGATTAACTCTTGGTCTATTTGAATTGCTCCTGCAGAAGATGATTTAATACCGTACAGCAAACCAACCTTTCTGCAACGGGGTCAAGTGTCAAGCAATTGCTCCACAACAGGAAGCTCATCGTCCAGAGGCTCAACTGGGTCACGGGGTCATGTCGCAGGTCGAAGCAAAGGAGCAGGAGTAGACCGCAGTGAGGTAGGAGGCAATGGTGCCTAACTCCATCGTTCAATAACCTGCCGATCTAGTCCCTGTTGACATATCACCAGAAGGAATGTGTCAATGGACTGTCTGTTATATAGTCATAGAGTACTATAGCATAGAAACAGGCCCTTTGGCTCAACTTGCCCACACCAACCAACATGTCCCATCTACACTAGTCCCACTTGCCTGCATTTGGCCCATATCTCCCTAAAACCTATCCTATCGATGTACCTGTCTAAATGTTTCTTCAATGTTGTGATAGTACTTGGAAGTCTGTTGACCCCATTCCAAACACAACTGTATTTTACTCTTGAGATCTCCATTACCATTCACCATTCGTTAACCTAGTCATTTACTCGCGTTTATTCTTAGTCCGTTTGATGTGTTCTGCACAGGGGATCTCCAGTAACTCTATGCAGGAGGAACACAGTTTATTAACCTGCAAAGCATTTCCATTGTCTGAAGAAGGGTCACATCAGTCTGAAGAGAGGTTCTGACCCGAACCGTCACTTATTCATGTTCTCCAGAGATGCTGCCTGACCCACTGAGTTAGTCCAGCACTTTGTGACTTATTTTATGAACCAGCATCTGTAGTGTCTTGTTTCTGCATTTTAGTTCTTGTTTGTGTATAGGCAAAGTCTGTGCAAAGGATGAAATGCAGAGTTCTTACCAACACTGGGAAGATGGGGCCCTGAAATTCCACAAGAGTTCTGTAACTGGTGTAACTTGTTGAGAAATGTTGCAAATGTCTACTGTCAGATATATATGATGTTTGTGTCATCCAATCCACCTGGAAGGTTATTTGCAAAAAACTTTGTGTCAACTTGTGAAGTGGGCTAAGGAATGGTAGATGGAATTTAACTCGGACAAGTGTTAGGTGATGCATTTTGGGAAGTCAAACCAGACCAGGTCTTTCTCAGTAAATGGTAGGGCCCTGAGTAGGATTGTAGAGCAGAGATATGGGGTACAGGTGCACAGTTCCCTGAAAGTGGTAAGACAGGTAATCAGGATGATAAAGCTGTTCAGCACACTTGCCTTCATTGATAAAGGTATCGTGCACAAGGGTTGGGACATCATGTTTCAGCTGTACAAAATGTTGGTGAGATCACATTTGGAGTAATTGTAATTGTAATTAATTTATTAGCCAAGTATGTAAAAACATACAAGGAATTTGATTTGCCATACAGTCATACCAAAAAAGCAACAAGACACACAACTACATAAAAATTAACATAAACATCCACCACAGCGCACTGTGATGGAAGGCAATAGCATATTATCTTCTTCCCTCCTTTACTCCCGCGGTTGGGGCAGTCGAACCATCTGCAGTCGGGGCGATCAAAGTTCTTGCAGCCGGCGATCGACGCCCCCGCCTCTGGACGATCGAAGCATGCCACGATCGGGGCTGTTGAAGCTCATGCGGTGGAGCTCCCGAAGTCGATCCCTAACCAAGGGACCGCGAGCTCCACGATGTTAAGTCCGCAGGCTCCCAAGGTCGATCCCCAGCAAAGGGACCACCAGCTCCACGATGTTAGGCCGCAGTGCTGACGGAGATACGATACTGAAAGGTTGCATCTCCGTCGAGGAAAGAGATTTAAAAAAGTTTCCCCAAACCCACCCCCCCACCACCCACATAATACAAAACTAAAAATACACAAAAACATACATTTAACCACAGATTAAAAACAACAAAAGAAGAATAGGACGAGACAGACTGTTGGCGAGGCTGCCATCATACGGAGCCACTCGAGTATTATGCGGAGTTCAAGTCGTTCTGATTATAGGAAAGGGCCTGTCCTACTTGTCATTTGTTTGTAATTTATGCGTCATCATTTACGCGTCACGACGCACGACGCGTGTGTCATGCCGCACACGTGATGCGTGCATGGTGCGCATTGCGCGTAGTTACGTAGGCAGTGACGCGCGTCGTGCGCCGCGCCCCAGGATTTTGTGATGTACAAAATCTTCGCGGGCCATCTGCGTGACGCTCAAATGACGCACAAGTGGGACAGGCCCTGAAGGATGTGATTAAGCTGGAATGGGTGCAGCAAAGATTCACCAGGATACTACCAGGACTTAAGAAGGTTTGAGTTATGAGAACAGGCTGGATAGGTTGTGACGTTTTTCCTTGGAGCGTAGGAGGCTGAGGAATGACCTGGTGTAAAATTATGAAAGGGATCGATGATGAATGGTCGCAGTCCTTTTCCAAGGGTAGAGGAGTCCAGAATTAGAGGACAGGATTAATTTGAGAGGGGAAGATGCAAAACAGATCTGAGGGGCAATTTCTTCAGGTGAGTATATGGAATGAGCTGCCTGAGGAAGCTGTAGTGGTGGGTATAATGACAACATTTAAAATATTTACAAAGCATTTAGTCAGATACCCGGATACACAGAATTTAGAATATAGGACAATACAGCACAGGAACAGGACCTTTGGCCCACAATGTATGTGCGGAACATGATGCCAGGGTAAACTAATCTCATCTGCTGAGGGGTGATCTTATAGAGGTGTATAAAATCATGAGGGGAATAGATCATGTGAATGCACAGTTTTTTTACCCAGGGTTGGGGAACCATGAACCAGAGATCATACGTTTAAAATGAGAGGGACAAGATTTAATAGGAACCCGAGGGACAACTTTTTCACTCAGAGGGTGGTGGGCTTATGGAACGGACTGCTAGGGTAGATAGTTGTTGTAGGAACTGTAACCACATTTAAAAGACACTTGGATAGGTACATGGATAGGAAAAGTTTAGCGGGATATGGGCCAAATGCAGGCAAATGGGATGCTTAGATGAGGAATCTTGATTGGCATGGGCGAGTTGGGCCAAAGATCCTGTTTTCATGCTGTATGGCTCTATGACCCTATGAGTAGAATTGGCTTGATACTGCATGCCTGCTCAAATCTGAATCAGTACTGTATCTACATTCGCTGTAGATAGGTACAAAATGCTGGAGTAACTCAGCGGGTCAGACAGCATCTCTGGAGAAAAGGAATTGGTGACGTTTCGGGTCGAGACGCTTCTTCAGACTGAGAGGGTCTATCTGAGAGGGTCCTTTCAGTACGAAGAAGGGTCTTGAACAGAAACATCACCAATTCTATTTTTCCAGAGATGCTGCCTGACCCACTGAGTTACTCCAGCATTTTGTGTCTATCTTCAGTGTAAACCAGCATCCGCAGTTCCTTCCTACACAGTGTATACTGTGTCACATATTTGTACACTGTGTGTATACAATATTCACTACTCCTGTGAAAGTTTGGGTGACTACAGTTATTGTTGTAAATATGTACACAGGATTTATAGTGTTTAGTGTATTATTTGAACCATTTTAGTCAAAATGCCAGTTACCAAAACCTTGACAGCATTTGTTCAGCACAGGAGTTATTGGTATTAGTGGTATTAATCATTTGAAATTGTGTATTTGGCAGCAGAAAAATCTGTAAGATAGAACCTCAACCTTTAGATTCGCAAATCTCCCAATCTAGCAGAACAGGACATCTTTGAAGGAGGTGATGAAAACTTGCTTTACAAGCCAGTGTATTTGAAGAGTTAAATTATAATTCGCTGCAGAGGCAATGAAAATTCCCTCTGGAGAGCACTGTGCACTCCTGCTTGAGGGCAAGGATTTATAGATAACTATGTCAGGAGCCCTTTAGAACTCCATTATGTGGTTTAGATTACAAAGCTAATCGCTGTATTAACATCCATTGAGCCCCCCTGCACCTTATCTACCTGATACTCCCTGAATGCAACTGGCAGTGGAATGAAAAGAACAGCTTGTGAAATGACTCTTTGCTCTTAGACTTGCTCAGACCTGTCAGGCCTTACCTAGAGCAAAGGGCCACCTTCAACTTCAATTCCTTTCAATCATCTTTTTTTTTCTCTCTCTCTTTTGTTGCGCCTTTTTGCTTCTCTACAAAGGCCCTTTCATCTTGTTTGAAGATTCCATTGGTGGACCTGTCACAGGAATGCTGAGGGTTGCGATGTGATGGAGCTTTGCTTTTGTTCAAATGGGAAGCTCCTAGACTCCTTCCCCAAGCTGCCCCGGTGAAAATAAAGCAGAATGTCTTTAGCCGGCTCTTAGCCCCGTCTCAATCAGATCTACAATTCACCGGAGCTATTGTATGTTGAATGACACCAGTCATCATTGGACCCGGCACAGACTCGTCAAACCATTGGCAAGGACATTGAATGGACCACGCCTCATGGTTAAATTCATCTCGTCGCCGATGTAACATTATCAGTTATAGGGTCACAGAGAAATACAGAATGAAAACGGGCCCCCTTGACCCACAGAATCCATGTCGATCATCAACCACACATTTACGCCGTTGGCAGCACGGTGGGGCAGCGGTGGAGTTGTTGCCTTACAGCGCTTGCAGCGCCGGAGACCCGGGTTCGATCCCGACTATGGGTGCTGTCTGTACGGTGTTTGTACCTTCTCCCCGTGACCACGTGCGTTTTCTCCGAGATCTTCTGTTTCCTCCCACTCTCCAAAGACGTACAGGTGTCTAGGTTTATTGACTTGGTGTAAGTGTAAATTGTCCCCAGTGTGTGTAGGATAGTGCTAGTGTATAGGGATCGCTGGTCAGTGCAGACTCAGTGGGCCGAAGGGCCTGTTTCCGCGCTGGATCTCTAAACAATACCAAAAAAAAATCCTACACAAAGGTCATTTTTTTATTCTTGTCTATTTTCCCAGGATTCCACCACTCACCTACACACTGGGTAGGTGCACATTTTTGGGATGTTGGGGGTGGGGGGGGGGGGGGGGGGGGGGGGGGTGTAGTGGAGGGACTGGAGAACCCAGTGCAAGCCCAACACATGCAAACACCACATAGAGACCAATCAAAATCAGGATTGAAGCCAGGTCTCTGGCACTGTAAGACAGCATCTCTTCCAGCTGCACGATTGGGCCATCTGATGGTTCCTGCTCTGTGCAGTAAACAAGACACTGTATTACAATCTGGAGGATGTAGTCCCTTCAGCGGAGATGTTGTTGTTGGATCAATGCCATTTCTCACATGTCCACACCTACTCCACAGACAGCTCCGTGAAGCTTCGACTACCGTTTCAATGCTGTACTGAAAGACCGCAGCATTGTTATGTTTCAATTCAAACTATGTTCACTCAGCTTTAGCTTTAGTTTTAGTTTAGAGATACAGTGTGGGAACAGGCCCCTCGGCCCACCCAGTCCACGCCAACCAGCAATCACCTCGACACTGGTTCCATCCCACACATTAGGGACAATTTTTACTGAGGCCAATTAGCCGACAAACCTGCACGTCTTTGGAATGTGGGAGGAAACCGGAGCACCCGGAGAAAAGCCACGTGGTCACGGGGAGAACGTACAAACTCCGTACAGACAGCAGCCATAGACAGGATCGAACCCTGGTCCCTGGCGCCGTGAGGAAGCAACTGTGCCACTGTGCTGGTGGACCTGAAAAAAATCCCTGTGCTATCAAAAGAGCAGCAGTGAACCTCCTATTTTCAAATGCAATGGAATTTCATGTGAATATATCTGCAGCAAGAAAATGCTTGAATCCCTCGGCTCATACTCTTATCTCGAGCTAACCTATAGATCCAGTGTCACCCGCTCTTGGCACCTCGTATATGAAGGTTTGTCATTGTTTCTGATGTACTGAAGCAGTTTGACCCCATCTCCTACTGCAGTTTCTACACCGACACCCACCTTCCCTCCCATGTCACACACCATCTTGGCAAACACGTCCCTCTCTGGCCAGGAAACATTCCAGAGATCTTATTATTATCACCCACTGGAGTTTATTACTTATCATGACACAAGACGAGGCCATGAGGTGATGCTGGTTCCCAGCAGAGCAATCACATCAATACCATCCATCCCCTCCTTATTACCTCATAGCCTTCTTCTTGTTCTCTTTAAGTTAGGGATCTTGCTCTCTTTTAATGCCGCACAAATTGGTGGTTTTGTGGAGAGTGAGGTAGATTATCAAATAATACAACAGGATATAGACCCGTTGGAAAGTTAGACGGAGAAATGGCAGATTGAGTTTACTCTGGACAAATGTGAGGTGTTGCACTTTGGGAGGTCAAATGCAAAAGGAAAGTATGTAGTAAATGGTAGGGCCCTTAGAAGTACTGATCTGGAGGAATCTTGGGGTGTTAGTCACAGCTCCGTGAAAGTGGCAACATAAATGGACAGGGTGTAAAGATAGACAAAAGTGCTGGAGAAACTCAGTGGGTGCACGTTTCTACCTTCGATTTTCCAGCATCTGCAGTTCCTTCTTGAACAGGGTGTAAAGATTATGTTTGACATGCTTGGCTTCATCCGTTGGGGCACTGAGTATAAAAATGGGGTATAAAAATGTTGCAGGTGTACAACATTTTATTTAGGCACATTTTGAGTATTGTCTGCAGTTCCAGTTGCTTATTGGAAGGATATGAAAGCATTACAGAGCTTATGGAATAGACCCAACACCACCTTTCAGAACAATAAATGCAGGCAAAAGGAACTTCCGATGCTGGTTTAGAAATAAAAAGCACAGAGTTCTGGAGTAAACTCAGCAGGACAGGCAACATCACAGGTGTAGGGTCCCCATCTGAAGTGTAACCTATCCATATTCTCCAGGGATGTTGTCTTACCTGTGGAGTTACTCCAGCACTTGTGTGGCTTTTGTAAACCAGCATCTGCAGTTCCTTGTATCGCTGGAGAACATGGATAGGCAATGATTTGGGTCAGAACCTCTCTTCATACTGATTGGAGTGGTGGGATGGGGTGGTGGGGGGAGGGAGAAAGTTGGAAGAGAGGTGGAGCAGGACAAAATCTGGCAAGCGATACGTGGACACAAAGTGCTGGAGTAACTCAGTGAATTAGGCAGCATCTCTGAAGAACATGGGTCGGTGGCGTTCCGGGTTGAGGCCCTTCTTCATAATGATCCGCTGAGTTACTCCAGTACTTTGTGTCTTTTTGAAAACTGGCATCTGCAGTTCCTTGTTTTTTTCTACAAGTGATAGGTGAAGACAGGGTAATGGGGGAGGGCCAGGGATCATCCTCTCCACAGGATTACTCACACCCTATCTAACCACATATCTTGTAAAGACCTCATGTGGAATACATGAGCATTGTTAGCCTGATCAAAAGCAACACATTTAGTCCATTTCTCCCTAGGGGAGAATACCGAATCTTAATCCTGCTGCTTGTCCATCTATTAGGAGATTTTCACAAGCTTTCTGAAGACTAGGGCTTTCTTTGTGTTGGAAATTTGATGCTAACATTTTGAAATGTGGCTGACAGAAAATAGATTTTGTCAGGAATGTCAAATCCTGCAGGAAACAGCCCACTTCGGTCTGAAGAAGGGTCTCGACCCGAAACGCCACCCATTCCTTCGATCCAGAGATGCTGCCCGTCCCACTGAGTTACTCAAGCATTTTATGTCTATCCTTGGTTTTATAATGCATCCTACTTGGTCAGGGTGGTCTGGCAGTCTTGGAACCAATGTGGAAACTGCTTCAGAAAAAATGCACATTTAGATAAATGTGATACCCATTGTTCCGCAGAAGACGAGGCTCACTGAGATAGTCTCTGAAAAGCATTAGATGCTCTGTTCCAACATCAGCGATTTTCATCACTATTTTTAGCACAGGCATTCCAGATCTTAGTTATAAAGAGCAGAACTTAATCTGTCAAAATATTATCTGCAGTTAAAAACTCGCCAAACCAAACATCCAATCGTAATTATATGAGAAATGATTTTATATTAAATTATTCAATATCTCTACAAACATTGAGCCTGTTATATTCGGTTCAGTCTGTACCCTGGAGCATGTATATATGATAAATGTCTCCCATTTCATGAAAGACAGGTTGTACCCTAAAGGGGAAAAGAATATTGAGCAATCTTGAAGTCTAATGAATTGAACATGCTTTTAATATATGAATTACATACACAAGGATAGACTTCAAAGTGTGTGATGTGGCAGTATTTTTTTTCCTTTGCTGCCTAAGGTCAGAATATTAGAAAAATGTGAAATGGAATCAAATATCACAGATAGTGCAACCTGATCACCTAATGAACTGAGAGAAAACCTGTTCCTATTTTTTTGGGTGTCTCATGGGAAAATGCAGCGTTAACAAACTTTTATTGTTGCCATGCATAACAGTCATCTTTAAAGGATTCATTTAAGCCTGTAATCACACTCCCACCGCACACCCACCCCCCACCCCCACAACCATCTTCCCCACCCCCACAAGTCTCCCAGTGTGAACCATGGCCCGTGAGCAGGTGCCATACAGATCCGATGACAGTAGCCCCTTCCCAGATACTGGATGTCAATTCTCATATGTTTGAGGGGTGGGCTGGGGAAGGGGCCACAGGGAAGGGAGCTGCATTACATGTTTAAGAACACTTAGTTCTGCAAATACCCTTGACGAATCTCCGTTCAGTTTTACTCAATCTAATAAATGTTGAGTCGGGGAGTGACAGGCACAAAATTGATTGACTCAGAAGTTCAGAAGTTGAAGTTCATTCTTTCGCAGCCAGACAAATGTTCAACCAACTGTTACACTTCAAGTAAGAAAGCTCTCTAATATCAAACCCCTTCATCACTACCTCATAGATCAGCAGAACAAAAGCCTCTCCCGCAGTGCATGAAGGGGAAGGTTGGAGGTGCCTTTAACGTTGGGTAAACAATGGCGCACGTTGATATGAATTGCCACCCGTAGCCTCTCATATTGTTGCAGCCTCCCTTCACTCTATCACACTGAAGTTGCCCAGTTGTCCTTGACCGCCCACCGCTCTGCTCTTCCCCAGTTGCACGTACAACATGCTTCTTGCAAAGTCACGCTGTTGGGCGCAGGAACCACCGTCGTCTCCAGTTGCCAAAGTGAAATTTGAGCAAGATGAGTTTAGCAAATTAGAAAAGGAATGAGATGGCACTGTAAACAGTGCACGGTCGTGAGGAGAACAGCTGATGCAGCGTGGAAACCGGTCCACCGAGTTCACCTCAAATACTAGAGGGCATAGCTTTAAAGTGAAAGGAGCAAAGTTTAAAGGAAATGAGTAGGGCATGTTTTTTTTGCACAGAAGATGGAATGTTCTTGGAATGCGTAGCCAAGATTGGTGGTTGAGGCAGATCCAGTAGTGGCATTGAAGAGACTTTTGGATATGCATATGGGAATGGAAGGATGTGGGTTACGAACAGGTAGATAAGAGGTGGTCTTTGCATGATGTTTGGCACATACATTGTGGACTGAAAGGCCTGTTCTTGTACTGTACTATTCTATGTTCTGTAAGATAAGGATAGAAGAGCTGCAAATTGTGAAGCCAGAGGAAGGAATATAGGTAGAAGGTGACGGGAAGAAGGGAAGAGAGAAATGGGTGCAAAACCAGGTGGGGCACAGAGAAGAGAGGTGGAGAAAACGGTGGGCTGGGGAGAGGGGGTAAGTTATTTGTAGGTTAGTTACTTAACATTGGAGAATTACATGTTCATACTGTTAGGTTGCAAGCTACCCAAGTGAAACCCTGAGCCCGTTCTGTCCCTTGGTTCGAGCTTTTTGTGCCTCAATTTACCCACCTTGATTGTACATCCTTACTTAAAAATTATCTATCAATCTCCGTTCTGAAATATTCAGTTAACCCCTGGCCTCAACAACGTTTATGTGGACCAGTAGGATGTCTAAAGTAGGATGTGCTTTATGGTCACGTCAGTTCTAAGATCAGGTTATATTTCCTGCATAGAGTCACAGAGTCATGCAGCACAAGCCAGGCCCAGCAGTCATCTTTGACCCTTGTGACCCTTGTTCTGGACTTTGTCTTCTCTATGCCTGCCCTATCGATCCATTTTACCATTTTAAAAGTGCTCAACAAGTTCACCCCACATTTTGAGGAACTGCTGACCTTACCTGGGCAACATATCATTATTTGGACTTCAGACTTTAGAGATACAGTGCCGAAATAGATCCTTCGGCCAACTGAGCCCATTCCAATCAACGATCTGTGTACACTTGGGACAACTTTGCAACTTACCGAAGCTAATTAACCTACAATCCTGTATATCTTTGAAGCGTGGGAGGAAACCGGAGCACCCGGAGAAAACCCATGTGGTCACAGGGAAAACGTACAAACTCTGTATAGACAGCACCCGGAGTCAGAATCGAACCTGGGTCTCTGGCGATATAAGGCAGCAACTCTACCATTGCGCCACTGTGCTGACCGTCTATATGTATCACTTTGTACTGATGTATATTTTTCTTTGTTTTGATGATTTGCAGGTGAAAAGATGAACAGAAGACAGACACGTGCGAAAGAACCAAGCTGTGGGTGAGGACCTTGGCAGAAGCGTGTCCCCATCCCCACTCTCATCTTCCCAACCCTGTACAGAATAATTTGCCTTGTAGGAAAATTCAAAGTTTGAAATTTGAGAAAAAAAAACTTTTTATGTTTTAATTTATGACATCAGGAAAATCCGTGTTAACTTTGTAAATAATCGGGATTTTTTGTTTTTGTTTGTTATTAAACATTTCCTGGCCTTCTGGTGAACGTATTTATAAAAAAAAAGGATAATGTTGGATATTATAAGGTATTTGTCTGAATGTGCCAATCTTTTTCAATAGCAAGTATGCGTCTAACAGACTAAACTTAAAGTAAGTTATATATTTGCACTCTGTAACATACATACATACACAACGTATTCTGGATGCTTCATAGGATTCCATTGGGCACAACAGGGCAGTCATATTGGGGATTATTGCTCGACTACGAATTGGATTAATTAACCATTGGCTGCGCAACCTATGAATGTTCCCAACTGTGTGCTGAGATGATGCTTTTTAGCGGACCGCAATACTGAAGTGAATGTGCGTTGGGAAGAGCCGTTAGCTTATGCTTGCTGGGGAAAGTCCGTGCTGTTTGAAGAGGGGTCTGTTAGAGGCGGGAGGGTGGTGGCTGCTGATATAAAGTTTTAATAAGATGAATGTAGCCTGATATTTTGTTGTATTAAAAGCATTTCGTACAAATGTTCTGTAGATAAAATATGAGTGGTTATTTATCTAGAGATATATAGAATGATAATGTTCTGGTGCTCAAAAGAGGAAGTTGACCATTGAGTGATTAATTAAAATAGGGCACGCGTTTCGCTTGGAGAGTTCTCCTTTCTAAATTAGATTTCCTTATGTTTTTGAGTGGAACCCCGCAATGCTAAATCACAGAGGCAGGTTTGGCAATTTGATACTCCTACTATGAGGGAGCTTTGCTCTGGGACCATTAATTCGTACGTCAAGGTTAAGGCCACCATTTGTGTGGCCATCTTGATCGGTGGTGCATTGTTAAACAAATACCTGACTGGACTATGGACTGGGTGCAGAAGCTGTCAGGCCTGGTATTCCAATCGGTTCTTTTGTTGCTTGGGTTTCTATGCTGAGTGTAAAATGTTTTGTAAGATGAGTTGGTTTTGAGTATTAATGCATCACATCCATCTGGCATCCCAACCAAGTTCTTTCGCATCTCTCCATTTGTATCTGGCCTCTTGTCAGGTCTGGTTCCGCTGTTTGCTGAAAATGGCCAGCAAGATATTGATTAACGTAGCAGATTTGAGGAGGAGGAGGGTCATAACTCACGGTAAATGCAGTCACGACCGATCTATCACTCATGGTTCAACTGGGTCATGACATCTCCTGAACAGCTTAAATGCAGCTTCCACAGTTGACCTCAACACTGTGATGCTAAATTGGGATCAATTCTGCCCCTCCACTTGCTGATGAGTATAAGACAAGATTGCGTTTGGTTGGGTTGAGTTGGGCTTGGCTTGCCACCATCAGCTCCGCTCCCTTCCAGTGGTGTTGGAACAGCATCCTCATGCCTGTGAAACACTGTCCAAATATCCTGCGCGGATGTTCAAAGAAATTCCAAGGTGGCCTCTTGAATCTGGCGAGATCTGCAAAATATTGCAAAGTCACTTGTACCTTGGGCCATAACAATTGCAAAGATATCCTTGGTCATCCCACTCTTGGAGTGGGGTCTGCAATGCTGCAGTCGAATTTCTGGATAGTACTCCAAATGGGACTTCAGTATTTCCACATTATACACCATTCCAGATAATGCAATGAAAAGCCTCCTGATATAGTGACAGGAATATAAATAGAGTTCCTTCAGCACTGCCAAGAATTCTCAGATGGCCCATCGTTGTATTTCTTGGTTGTATTTGTGAGTGAAAACATTAGCAATTCAAGTGTGCATGTGATCCTGTGAAGTGCAGGATTATTGCTATGCCTGCATGCACTTCCAAACTCCAAGGACAACTGTTGCTATACATAATACAAAGAGGCCAAGTTAGATTTCTGCAGGGACAAGGTTGCGCTGTTAACCCACCGTGGCGATATTCCAGTCATGTTTCAGACAGAGGCAATGGGAACACAAAGGTCTGAGCAAATACACTGTGCCCGTGGCTTGAATGATGCATGAACGCCCCTAATGCTCAAGAGGGTGTGCGGCAGCTGCTTCACAGAGGTTAAACAAACACATGGGTCCTGAAAAATACATCCTGTACATTGTGCACCATCAATACAGAGGCCCATAAATCCATTGATAAGATTGGACCACACTCCTTGAGTGGTTAAGCAATTGGAGAATTAGCAGCAATTGGCCCTCTGAAATAACTTAAAGTGTTCTTGTCTTTTCTGTTATTCATTCACGGTGTAAAGTCAAATTGTACCAAAAATACTGTTATTGTTAGACCTGACCAAAAATATTCTGGTTTTCTCTAACCCGAAGACTATAATTTTTTTAAGGAATTAAACATTTTAAAGAAGCAAAACGAAATGCCTTCTTTTTTTCATTTCAGTGTTTCTGATTTGTCTGTATGTGAGTGCATGTCTCCAAGTGTGTGGCTGTGTGGGTATGTCTGTGTTACCATGAAAGAGTTTAGTCCCAATGGTCCTCACTGTATGATCTGTCGATTCATATTCACTTGTCTCATTTGCATGTTTGTGCATGTGCAGTATTATGTGCCAATGTAAATTGTCAAATTGAGTATGTACAGCAGGCCAGCACAATGGTACAGTCGTAGAGCTGCTGTCTCACAGCGCCTGAAACCCGGGTTCGATCCTGACTATGGGTGCTGTCTGTATGGAGTTTGTACATTCTCTCCGTGACCTGTGTGGGTTTTCTCCGAGAGCTCCATCCGGTTTCCTCCAACACTCCAAAGATGTGCAGGTTGTAGGCTAATTGGTAAGCTACAATGTTGTCCCTAGTGCGTGTAGGTTAGTATACACGGACCGTTGGTCAGAGTGGACTCGGTGGGCCGAAGGGCCTATTTCCTAACTGTGTCTCTCAAGTCTAAAGTCGAAATTTAAAAAATATCCCTAGTGTGTGTAGGATAGTGTTCATGTGCAGGGATCGCAGGTCGACACAGACTCGAGGGGCCTGTTTCCACACTGTATCTCTAAACTACAGGTGCTGTCTGTGCAGAGTTTGCATGTTCTCCTACGAGGGTTTTCTCCGGGTGCTCAAGTTTTCTCCCGCATTCCAAAGACATGCAGGTTGTAAATTTCCCTTAGTGCGTAGGATTGGTGTCCATAGAGGGATAGTATAGAGCTAGTGTATGGGTGATCGATGGTCAACATGGACTCGATGGATCAAAGGGCTTGTTTCTGCTCTGTATCTGTAAACTAAACTAAGGAATGGCACAGTAAGGGTTCTAGACTCTATTTTTTCCAGAGTGAACATGCTAAAAGATATGACTGCATATCCGCCAATATTTATCAAATGAGTTTGGGCATCAATGTGGAAATGTTTATGTCATTGAAAATCTGTGTATGTTGCAGAGGCTGGGGAAGTTACAAAATGTGTTTGATACTATGTGTGCATTGATGGAGTGTGTGTACTGCAATAGAGTGCATGTATGTTTGCATTGGTCCAAATAGAAAATGATCCTCCTGTATGTATACTAGCAGAAACATGCTCATCAGTTCACATGTGCATTCCCTGTGTGCATGGGTTTGTTGTCAGTGTTATTGACTGTACGTATGTCAGTGTGAGGAAACACTTGGATGTCAGTGCAGGTGAGTGTATGTTTCTCAATTTGCCTTGTGGAAATGCACATTGATCGCAGGTAAAATTTGTAAATATTGTCACTGAAATTAGATCACGATCAGTTCCAATTTACTGAACCGATTCCTCTCATACTGTTTGTGCATAGTATTAAGCATCAGCATGGTCTATAAATACTCAATACCCTGGTTGCAGAAATTAAATGCTATCATTGAGTCGTCTTCACACTGAACTTCCCATTATGAGTCCAGTCACTGCCTGCGATGTGCTTATACTTAATCACTGATGTATTGATGCCAGTCGTGAATGACTCTTACTGAGTCACTATTTACCAAGTACATAACCTGTCCAAAATGCTCCTCTTGTATGAAGCTCCTTTGAACTGCAGGTGTTGATGCAGATGCAGGAAACAAGGCAGCCGGATTGTGCTCAGTAAGATCACTCAATATCAGCAGAGTATCATTAACCACCAAGACGAGGAGGTGCGTTGTGTACAATGTCGGCAGAGTTCCTTTAAATAATAAAGCTTGCAATTAGGCCATTCGGCCCATTAAGTCCACTCTGCCATTCAATCATGGCTAATTTATCTGTATAGGATGGAAACAAAATGCTGGTTTACAAAAAAAAGGACCCAAAGTGCTGGAGTAACATCGCGGGTCAGACAGCAACCCTGTAGAACATGGATAGGTGACATTTCAGCTCAGGACCCTTCTTTAGATTGATTGTGGGAGGGCGGGAAAGAAACCAGGAAGAGAGGAGGAGCAGGACAAACTATGGCAGGTGCTTGGTTAACGCGGGTGAGGGCAAGGGTTGATGGGCCAGAGATGGAAAATACTGAAGGTGTGAGACAAAGGATTGGAGAGTTGCCAATCGTGAAGCCAGAAGAAGGAAGGAAGGTGGAGGGGGAGAGGAGAAATAGGGGCAAGTCCAGGCGGGGTACAGCGGAGAGGGGGTTGATGACGGAAGAAAGGGGGATGTGGGGAGAAAGGGAGGAGGAGGGATGTTGTTAGATGTGAGAGTGTGTGGGGTTCAGCTCCTATGATAGTTCATGAGGATAGTTGCCTGAAGCCTGGTGTTCTAATTTATGCTGCAATGGGCGGAGGCAGTGACATCAATAGGTAGAGAGAAGGTCAGGCGTGCTAACGTGCTTTACAGCCCGAGGTACCGGTCCAGTTACACGATAGGCTTCATTTCACTTGCAATAATTGCTCTGGGTAAAAGAGTCAAGAGTGTTTAATTGTCACAGGTACCGAAACGGAACAACAAAGTTTTTAAGTTGCTGCAGTACAAGGGGTTTGTAACCACAGTACAAGGGGTTTGTAACCACAGTACTCGTAAGCAGCATAATTAACAAACAAAATAAAAAATATATACAGTGCAAAGCAAAACAAAGCCCAAGTCGCTGGTGCAACCAAGACAGTTCGTAATTCGTAGTTTAGGTGGAGTTTATAGTGTCTAATAGCCCTGATGGTTGTTGGGAAGAAGCTGTTTTCTGAATCTGGAGGCCATGGATTTCAGACTCCTATACTTTCTTCCCGATGGCAGGAGTGAAATGAGAGCATAGCCAGGGTGGTGTGAAGCTATGATGATGCTGGCTGCCTTTCTGAGACAGAGCCTCCTACAGATCCCTGTGACGTGGGGCCCGATTCCTTCCATAATGGTCATTACCTCCACTGTGGGAAAGATAGTCATAGTCATTTCCTACCCCGCCCAGGAAGGGAGCTAGTGACCAAGCATGAATTTGCTCAGCTTCCTCTCATTCGGAGCTGGCCGAATACGGGGCAACTGGTTCTGTTAGTCAACTCGGAGAACAATTTCACAGACACTGCTGGACAGACAGATGCAGGGAAATAAAAGCAACAGAAGTCCCCTCCCTTGTCTTTCTCTGCAGCCTCTTTGTTCCCTGGGCTGTGACTAATCTTCACAATAATGCACAGGCTTCCACTTACAGACCCACAGCCGAGATCGAGCTCAGGAGAAGCTTTCGTGCCTTCACCTGTGGAAAAGGACCTGCAGGTATATGACATCTTTCACACCTGGAGTTCATTCAGAATGGGCCCACTTCAACGAATCACTTCCCAAAGGTGTTGTAAGTAGCCAGAGCAGCTAATGTGCACACAGCAAGGTCTCAGGAGGCAAGAATGCAACAAAATATAAAACGCTTAGTCTGCTTTAATGACTACATAAGTTGAGGAATAACTGTATGGTTTTTATGTGACTGGTTTTACAATTCATCAGAAAGCTAGCACCTCTAGCAAGGTGCAGAGTAAGGAGTGTTTAATTATTTGGTTTATTTTAGAGACACAGCGTGGTATCAGGCCCTTCAGCCCACCGAGTCCGCGCCGACCAGTGATCCCCGCACACTAACATCATCCAACACACACACTATGGACAATTGGAGTCTTTAGAGTGTGGGAGGAAACTGGAGCACCTGGAGAAAACCCACGCAGGTCACGGGGAGAACGTACAAACTCCATACAGACAGCACCCATAGTCAGGATCGAACACGGGTCTCAATTCTACCACCACACCACCGTGCCACCCCATGTATATGTACACAACGGAACAATTAAATTCTTACTTATAGCACACAACAGGTTTGTAAACAGAGCACAACAACAAGGAACGTACTGGGGTAACTCAGCGGGTCAGGCAGCATCTCTAGAGAACACCTTTCAGGTTGGGACCCTTCTTCAGACTGATTGTGGGGGTGGGGAGAGGAGAGAAAGCTGGAAGAGAGAGGGAGCAGGGAAAAGTATGGCACATTCAAGGTAACCACAGGCTAGAGGGGGTTATGAAAGGCAGATAACTAAAGGTTAGACAAAGGCCAGGCATGAAAAAATATTAAGAGGACTGAAGGGTTGTGAATTGTGAGATCAGGAAGGAATATAAGCGGGAAGGGAGAGGAGAGAAATAGTGCAAGACTAGGTGGGGTATGGGGGTGAGAGGAAGAATGGGGGTGGGAGAAAAAGGGGCGGGGGGGGGAGGTGGGGGGGTCATTAGAGATTAACTAAAATCAATGTTCATACTTTTGGGTTGTAAGCTACCCTGGTGGAATGTGAGGTGTTGCTTCTCCAGTTTGCCTCATTCTTCACTCTGGCAAAGAATGAGGCCCAGGACAGAAAGGCAGTATGGGAATGGGAAGAGCAATCAGGAGATCCTGGTGGACCGAGCAAACTGCTCATCGTGCTATGTCTCAGACGTGGGACCAAGTCACAGCCCCAAGACTCAGAGTGAATTAACACTGCAAACATGGTTAAATAACCTATTAACAGTGTTGTCCAGACTAGCAGGTGAGGTTTAAAGCCCTGATTTGATGCTGGTGCCACTTTAACATACATCCTGGCATTGAATACTGTATGAGGTAGTGCACTGTTCCAGCCTGGTCAAATAGCATGAAGATTCCTCAGCTCTCCACCATGAAGTCTTCAGTTAATATTACACCACATTTAGCCAGATTTAAACCATAAAGCGTTAACATCAAAAGGAGCTATAAATGCAAGCCCCAGGCTTTATGCGTTTGCATGATTTCAATTTGGCTCTGTTACAAGCAATGCTCCCAAAGGCTACATATTTTGTGTAGGAAGGAACTGCAGATGCTGGCTTAAACCAAAGATAGATACAAAAAGCTGGAGTAACTCAGCGGGACAGGCAGCATCTCTGGAGAGAAGGAATGGATGACGTTTCGGGTCGAGACCCTTCGTCAGACCCAGAAGGGTCAAGACCCGTAACGTCAGCCATTCCTTCTCTCCAGAGATGCTGCCTGTCCCGTTGAGTTACTCCAGCTTTTTGTGTCTATCTTCCAGCAACATATTTTGGCCGGGCGTTCACTCTGCTCCACATGATCGGGCACAGTGTGGTTTACGTCACGTTTTCGCCCCGTGATTTGGGCCCATAACTTGTTGACTTGGGTCAGCCGCCCTTCCTGTGATGACGCACCTCACCGACAACATCTCTCCCACCCCTTCCTGGAGTGAAGTCATCTACAGAACGAACAGGAACTTTCATTGCCCTTCACAAAGCAAGACCACTTCACCTCAGTCATCAAATTACAGTCTTCAGCCGACATGCTTACAAAGTGAATGAGCTTCAAGTCATGTGTAGGAAGGAACTACAGATGCTCGTTTACACCAAAGATAAACACTAATGCTAGAATAACTCAACGGGACAGGCAACATCTCTGGAGAAAAGGAATAGGAATTTGAATAGGAGAAAAGGAAAAAAGAAAAAGGAAATAAAGTAAAGGAAAATAATTTGCCACGGGCTAATTGGAGAAACAGCACCTCATATTTCACTTGGGCAGCTTACAATCCAGCAGCATGAGTATTGATTCAGCTAACTTCACGTAACCCTTGCATTCCTTCTTATTCCCTCTCTCTCCGTCCCTCACCCACCCGAGTCATCTTGCTAATTTCACTGCTTGTATCCATATTATCACCTCGTCCCCAGCCAACAATGGACCATTGTAGGCTCCATCTTTCTTGAATCATCGAAGCAGGCTCTGCTTTGTTCTGTACCATCTCCTACCTTTCGCCGACTCTCCCTGAGTTTCCCTCTCCCCGACGCTCAGTCTGATGAAGGGTCTCGACCCGAAAGGTCAACTGTTCCTATTCTCCAGAGATGCTGCCTGGCCAGTTGAGTTACTCCAGCTTTTTGTGTCCAGCTTCAAGTTATTACTGACTTCCTCACTGCAGTTAGGGTAAATATGCACCATGCCAAATATCCAGAAGACCAAGGTTCTCCAACTTTATGCCCCTGGCAACCGTTCCCCCAACAATTAAAGTCCACCGGGATCTCTGGAAATTGCCAATAACATCCTCTATCTAGTAAGGCACTCTCTCTGTGAGGACATACATTGATGATGCAATTCACTAACACCTCCAATGTACCAGCACCACTTTGCAAGTGTGTTCAATCACCAAAACTTCAGACAGCTCA
The DNA here is from genome assembly GCF_010909765.2 of Amblyraja radiata. Lineage (NCBI taxonomy): Eukaryota > Metazoa > Chordata > Chondrichthyes > Rajiformes > Rajidae > Amblyraja > Amblyraja radiata. The sequence goes on from NC_045988.1 coordinate 20,397,903, forward strand.
CCAAACACATTGTGTTCCCAATAGCAGCGATCTCTGCCTTCCTGTGTACTTTGGAGGCAAGGATGGCTTACAATAGGCAGCTCAAAGCACAATGAGTTACCACCAGTGCTGCCACTACAAAATCCTTTGTCAGGGCAAGCAAACCAAAGCCAGCATCCTCGGCCAGGTCAGTGTTTCTACCACTGAGGTTCTGATCATGCTCACCAGCATCAAGCAAGCGCCACGGGGTGGGTGTTGTGGGAGAGGGGAGGGGGTGTAGTGAGGTGGAGGGGACAAATTGTCCACTTCTCTGACACCAGTCCCCCAAACCAAGGACACAACTCTGAGTTCGGCAAGAGATAGCGGGGAAGCGCTTTGTGGATGTTCTCAGAGCCTCCTTTAAAATGGTGGCATCTTCACTAACTGCCTTGCCAAAGGCAGCTCAGAATGGAGAAGGACCTTCCAGGAAAGCACTAGACCCTTTGAGCCTCTGCGATGGGAGCAGGCAGAAGACATTTGCAAACAACAGAAGAAATGCGACGAGTTGCGAATGCAATGAGTTGTTTGCGATATTGTGCGCTTCTGCACTTTGTAGATGTCCTCTGCATGGTCTGCCTGTTCCAGGGCCTGTGGATGCCACGTGACACTTTACAGCTACTTCAGGATCCACAGAACTGGCGTGAGTGAAAGCCGGAGATGAAACCAAATGTTCAGGTCATTAAAATTCCAGATCCAATCCCAGGGCTGCAACAGAGTATAAAGACTAAATAAAGATTTGAATTGATGTGGAGCCTTTTATAACCCCAAGGCATCCCAGAGCACTTTATAGACAATTAAGGAAATTTGAAATGTGGTCACCATTGGACTGTGGGAAGTACAGCTCTGAAATTGCACCCGACTGGCCCCACAAGCTGCAATGTGGTCATGATTGATCATGTCATCATTTGCTGTTATGATGACCATGAGGTTAGCAGTTTAGGTTGGAGATATAGAAACAGCGCAGAAACAGGCCCTTCGGCCCACCGAGTCCGCACCGACCAACGATCCCCGTACACTAACACTACCCTACACACACCACGGACAATTTTACATTCATAACAAGCCAATTAAACTACAAACCTGTGTCTTTGGAGTGTGGGAGGAAACTGAAGATCTCGGAGAAAACCCACATGGTCACAGGGAGAACGTATAAACTCCGTACAGACTGCACCCGTGGTCTGGATCGAACCCGGGTCTCTGGCGCTGTAAGGCAGCAACTCTACCACTGCGCCAACGTGCCGCCCTTGATCTTTGACGTTATTAATGCATATATCCCATCAGCAACTTCAAATAAGGCTAGACTTGGAATTAAATGTGAGAATCCAAATGTTGTCATTTGAGATGAGCCATTCCACAATGAACGTTGTACAAATGCCATTCCTTGGACTGCCTCATGGCAAGATGTTGATGAATCTGTATCTCAAGTTAAACACAACCTGGAAGCAATGTTTTAACAACCTGCTCGCCGTTCATGCCTCAGATAGACATATAATGCTGGAGTAACTCAGCAGGTCAGGCAGCATCTCTGGAGAAAAGGAATAGGTGATGTTTCAGCTCAGAACCCTTCTTCCAACCTGAAATGTCACCAATTCCTTTTCTCCATAGATGCTGCCTGATCTGTTGAGTTACTCCAAAACTTTGTGTCTATCTTCAGTATAAACAAGCATCTGCAGTTCCTTCCCACACAGCGTTCATGGTTGTCAGTCAGATTCTCTGGCACTAAAAATGAATCATTAGAAGACTGGAATCTTAAGGCTTGAATTTGAATATCTTTGTGTACATTTTTCATGCACAAATAGTGCATAATGGTGATGTTACCCAGGGTAGGTTGTGTCTATGGGTGTAATCATGCCCATGGCCTCATGCATTTCCCTGGTTGGCTGGCACTTTCTAGTGTCAGATGCACACAGTGTAACAGGTTTTTCACAACACTAATGGACATGTCCCACTTATGCGACTTTTTCGGCGACTGCCGGCACCTGTCATAGGTCGTTGCAGGTCGCTGAAAATTTTCAACATGTTGAAAATCCAGCGGCGACCAGAACAAGGTACGACTCTTTGGGCGACTGCTCACGACCATGCATGCTTCACCCCGTGACATGTCGCCTGTATGGTCGTGAGTAGTCTCCCCAGTCGCCCAAAGAGTCGTAGCGTCTTTCTGGTCACCGATGGATTTGTCCCAATTGTGTGTAGGATAGTGTTAATGTGCGGGGATCGCTGTTCGGCGCGGACTCGGTGGGCTGTATCTCTAAACTAAACTAAGCTGCTGCCTTACAGTGCCAGCGACCCAAGTTCGATACTGACCTTGGGTGCTTTTTTTTATGGAGTTTGTACGTTCTCCCTAGTTTTAAGTGGGTTTTCTCTGGAGCTCCGGTTTCCTTCTAAAGATGTGCAGGTTTGTAGGTTAATTGTCTTCTGCAAATTGCCCCCAGCGTGTAAGGTGTGAAAGTGGGATAACATAGAACTAGTGTATGGGTAGTCGGTCTGGATGGTCGGCCGAAGCCCACCATCCAAGCTGTTTCCAAGCTGTATCTCTCAACTAAACTAAACCACATTATGTAATAATTAGCAATGAGGTGGCAATTAGTGCCTGCGTGCGATATTCATATCTTGCACACAGTATCTGCCAACCATATTTTTCAGCACTCAGGATAATGAACGCTGCTGCAGATTCATCTCTTAAATGTTTGCAGCCTCATGATACAACTCACAGCTGAGCTTCATGCTGTGGGAAGCTGGGTAGTGTGGGGCCAAAACGAGCCCTGATTAGCACAGTGTGCTACACAAAGGATGTGCTGGCTCTGGAGGGGGTCTGGGCCTCTACTCGCTGGAGTTTAGAAGGTTGAGGGGGGACCTCACTGGAACTTATAGAATAATGAAAGGCATAGATAAGGTGGATGTGGAAAGGATGTTTTCATTGGTGGGAGAGTCTGGGACCAGAGGTCATAACTTCAGAATTAAAGGGCGCACTTTTAGAGAGGAGGTGAGGAGGAACTTCTTTAGTCAGAGGGTGGTTAATATGTGGAACTCATTGCCACAGAGGGCTGTGGAGGCCGACAGTGGATATTTTGAAGGCAGAGATAGACAAATTTGTGATTAGAACGGGTGTCAAGGGTTATGGGAAGAAGGCAGGAAATTGGGATTAGGAGGCAAAGATCAGCCTTGGATGAATGGCAGAGTAGACTCGATGGGCCAAATGGCCTAATTCTACTCCTATAACTTGTCAACTTGAACAAAGGTGTGTCAGGTACTTAAGAAGTATTAGCTATGCATGCTGTATTAGCTGCCATGGTTCCTTCAGCTCCATGGCAGCCTACTGTGCATCTGAGCCATGGGGGGGGGGGGATTGTTTAAAGTCTGATCATCTTTCTCATGATCAGCGCAGGAGTGTTGCAGTGGTGGATTCTGCTGTAGATTTAGAAGTTACAAAATGGATGCTTAGCCTTTCTTCTATTACACTAGCGAGATTTCTGCACAAAAACACCAGGAGTCTTGTCCTATAACATAAACACTCGCAAGATTACAGCACAATAACATTAGATGTTTTGCCTTTCTTCTATTACACTAGCGAGATTTCAGTACAATAACTAGATATTTTGCTCTATGATATAAACAATCAGAAAGATGTTCAGATAACTCGGTTCTTACCCTTTACTCTACAGACTGTGATGTACAGATATTTAATCAACACAGCCAAATAACAAAATTGCTTGAATTTACACAAAATACCTCTTTCAACATAACCATATATGGGGTAACCTTTCCTCTATCAGAAGAACCTGTCAATCTTTGATATTAACCATACATGGACAAGGCAAAAGGCTGTACAATGCTCTGTAAGATAAAGAATTGCTGAATTGCTGATTATTAGGGTATAAATATATCTGATTGAACATTACATCTGTGTGTGGAACAAGTGGGACTCTGTCGCCGGTATTTACATACTGTGAGAGTTGTCTCCCACTCCCGCCTGGGCGAATTAAAGCCTTTACTGCTTTGTTACTAACATTATTGTGTTTTTGTCTGTTTGAAGCGAATCGAACTTTAACACGTATACCTCCTCCCTCGACTCTGTCCAGGGACCCCGACAGTCCTTTCAGGTTAGACAAAGGTTCACTTGCACCCATTCAAACCTCATCTACTGCATCCGTTGTTCAAGATGTGGACTCTTATACATCGTCGAGACCAAACGCAGACTGGACGATCTTTTCGCGGAGCACCTTCGGTCAACCTGATCTCCTGGTTACTGGAAACTTTAATTCTCCTTCCCTTTCTGACCTCTCTGTCCTCGATCTCATCCATTGTCAGCTTACAACCCAGTGGTATGAATATTGATTTATCTCGCTTCAGGTAGCCCCGGCATTCCCTCCAACCTCCATCTCTATCCCTCCCCCACCCAAGTCGCACCAGCTTCTCGTTTTCACCCAACAAACAGATAACAATGGCCTGTTTCCTTTATCATTGTTACTTTTTTGCATATCTTTCATTCATTATTCTTTATCTTTCCACATCACGGTCTATATCGCATTTCCCTTATCCATAACCAGTCTGAAGCAAGATCTCGACCCGAAACGTCACCCATTCCGTCTCTCCAGAGATGCTGCCTGTCCCGCTGAGTTACTCCAGCGTTTTGTGTATATCGTTCTCTCCAAAGATGCTGCCTGTCCCGCTGAGTTACTCCAGCACTTTGTGTCTATCTTCAGAAGAGGTCCCAAGGTAGAGCTTGATTCTAGAACATTGGACGCAGGGTCACAGGGAGAACTTACAAACTCCGTACAGACAGCACACATGGCCAGGATCGATCCTGGGTCTCTGGCACTGTAAGGCAATGACTCTACCCCTGCGCCATTGATGATAGGAGTCTCTCTAATGTGCAGCCGTGTGCAGTGAGAGTGCTATGTTCCACGGTCATTCAATAACGAGTCATCAAGTGTATAACGTAACCATCAAGAGGCTACATAAACCCCCTCCCTGCTGTGAAATATCCTGTGTTCACCATGCAGCACTAAAACTCACTGCTCTGCAAGATCTCTGTGTAGTTTGCAAGTGGCTGCGGATGAAACCTGATCATCAATGGCTTCAAGAACATGTGCAAAGACCGGGGAAAGCCTGGGTTTAGTTGCCTGCAAACACCAATAAAAACGTTGAAAGCTAATGTCCATGGAGCGACCACAGTAGCTTGTTTCCACTCTGGGTGAGATCATGAGGACTACTGCTCTGCTGAGCAATCACTGTGAGATCATATTCAGGAATATCTGCTCAGTTGCAAAAATTCATATGTTTTCTATCAAAAAAGAGCCCCTGACACCACTGATTAAATCTATTGTCCCACGAGAACCACATTGCATGGTTTTCAATTTAATTGTTCTACGCTGCACTAAACGAGGAAAAATATTCCTCAGGAGTTATCTTTCAGGGTTTGATTTCATCAATAAAACCACTAAAGCTAATATTTCATGTGTTAGTACTTCAAAGGTTGTGTTTTTAGTGTTAAGGTATTTGCTTAAGCAGATCGGTTTAAAAAATGGGTTAAAATAGCAGTGTCAGAAACATAATGGAAATGTGTTAACAGATGTGTTGAAAATTGGACACATGGGAAATTAAACTTTATTAAAATTTAAAAGTAGAATTTGAGAAATATGAACTTGGAAATAATTTTATGATATTTGCATTTGAAATTCAACTTTGAAAATTATTTTTGCAGCACAGCTAATAATTGGGCTAAGTATTCCTTTGATATAGCGATAAAGGATTGAGTGAACGTATAACCATTTCTACAGTTAAATCACGAACCATGACCAGACCACATAGTAAATGAAATGATACAAATGTATTCTTCTATTTCTATTTCTTCTATTTGAATATCTCCACTCAAAGCTGCAGACTTCCCCAAGAACTTCAGAGTTAGTAAGCAGCAATGTTTGAGGAGGCGATGTTTTAGACTGAGTGATGTGACTGAGTTGTGTCACATCAAAAACTCATACCTAAAGGTGAGATTATTTTGACTGTCAAAATTTCAGTGCCTTCAGTTAGTTTTAAACTGTTATTGGAGATTTACCTTGCATTTATCAAATCAAAAATGACTACACTTTAAAAATACTTTCTCAACAGTAAAGACATTTTTAGGTGACCTGAATGGCATAGAGAAATGTATTGTTTATTTTCTTATAAAGGGCATCAACGCTGTATTTTAAGATTAGTTCAGTTTAGAGATTCAGCGCAGAGTCCGTACTAACCAGCGATCCGTGCAAATTACCTACACACACTATGGACATTTTTTTTACATTTGCCAAGCCAATTAGCCTACAAACCTGTACCTCTTTTGAGTGTAGGAGGAAACCAAAGATCTCAGAGAAAACCCATGCAGGTCACGGGGAGAACGTATTATCTCCGTACAGACAAGCATCTGTAGTCAGGATCGAACCCGGGTCTCTGGTACTGTACGTCATCAACTCTACTGGGACGACAGATGGCACAATGGGCTAAGTGTTCGGCTGGCGACCGGAAGGTAGCCGGTTCGAATCCCGCTTGGAGTGCATACTGTCGTTGTGGCCTTGGGCAAGATACTTCACCCACCTTTGCCTGTGTGTGAATGTGTGTGAGTGATTGGTGGTGGTCGGAGGGGCCGTAGGCGCAGAATGGCAGCCACGCTTCCGTCAGTCTGCCCCAGGGCAGCTGTGGCTACAGAAGTAGCTTACCACCACCGAGTGTGACTGAGGAGTGAATGAATAATGCGATGTAAAGCGCCTTGAGTATTAGAAAGGCGCTATATAAATCCCATCCATTATTATTATTACTGCTGTGCCACCATGCTGCCCATAACATGGTCATGTACAAACATATGCTTTTTTTCTTATAAAAGGCATAGAGAACATAGTTTTAAGGTTAGTGGAGCAAAGTTTAAAGGATATGTGCAGGGCAAGTTTAGTTTTGCCTAGAACATGCTGTCGTGGTGGTGACGGAGGCAGATGGATATGACTATCGACATGAAATGTTGTTCAATGTTGTAGACAAGTTCAGAAGTTGATTTATATATAAAACAAGTGTTCTGCAAGAATCAGTGGGTCGAATTATCGTGAATATTATGATCACTGAGGAATGAATGTTGATGTGTATGCAGAGGAGAGGTCTTCCTTTAATAATTCAGGTGACCTTCTGCACATCTACCTGAGAAATAGGTCAGGCAGTGAGTTAATGTCACACTTCAAAGATAGCACTTACAATAAATAGCAAGGCATTCCTTCTGTAATGTGCAGAAGTGTTTTACTTAGATTATAAACTCAACTCCTGACTTCATACCTGAACCTATAATTTTCTGACTCAGGAGTAAGGTGAACCGACCCATAGATGGTCTCAATATTTTTTTGAGGAGGAATATCTGAGAATGTGACACCATGGTTAGGATACAGCATGGAAACAGCCCCTTCCGCCCACCGAGTCCACGCCGACCATTGATCACGCTACACTCTAGCTCTATGTCATCCATTCCCTACACACCCGGATTTACAGAGGCCAATTAACTTAAAAACCCGCACGTCTTTGGGATGTGAGAGGAAACCGGAGCACCCGGAGAAAACCCACACAGTCCCAGGGAGAACGTACAAACTCCGTACAGACAGCACCCAATGTCAGGATCAAACCCGGGTAGCTGGCGCTGTGAGGCACCAACTCTACTGCTGCACCGCTGCATCGCCAAAGCTTCTTGTAGGTATCTGGGAGTTTTTTTCACTTGTGATAGGTTGTGAATTTTTTTAATATTTCTATCTAATTCACACTATACTTCAAGATTGGACATGTTACAGACTTTGCTTATGTTACTTTGACTCCATCAACACTCATTTATCTCTGATTTTCCTGACACTGATTCCCCAGTCAATTTGCCGCTCGGAGCTTTGACTCTGACACTGACTACGATCAGTGTTCGGTTTCCTGACACTAAGTCAAAAACAAAAACGACAAATGCCCAAGTCAGGGAAATCTGCAAACTTTGTCCTTCGATAACTTGCTGAGCACATTAACACAAGGCCCTAAACTGACTTTCAATCAGCACACAGTCAGCTATCAATTGACCACAGTGTGTCTGGGATATGCGGGAAGGCAAAGATTAACTGTGCCTCCGACTGACCATATCATCATTGTTTAATCGCCTCCACTGAGAAAATGCACGGTATGAACAACAGGTGGGGTCAGCATCAGTTTGGCCACAGTTTCATTCCAGGTAATTGGTTATTCAATGGCTACCCATCTACACTCGCTTCGGGAAAGAAGACCATCAGAAATGTTAGGGGCGGCACGATGGCACAGCGGTAGAGTTGCTGCCTCACAGTGCCAGAGACCATGGTTTGATCCTGACTATGGGTGTTGTCTGTATGGAGTTTGTATGTTCTTCCCGTGACCTGCCTGGGTTTTTCCCTCAGTTTCCTCCCACATTCCAAAGACATACTCGTTTGTAGATTAATTGGCTTCAGTAAAGATTGTAAATTGTCCCTAGTGTGTGGGACAGCGCTAGTATACGGTGTATAGGAGTCGCTGGTCGGCTCGGTATCGGTGGAATGTATGGGGCCATACATGGGGCTGTATGGATGTGGAATCTTGGCCATGGCATTGATACAATTAAGCAGAAGCCATCGATCCATTATGTATGTGAAGGGTAAAGGATTGTGGGAGATCTGTGTGCAGACTAAATGCCAACAAAGATCCCTTGGACCAAATGTGCAATAGATTTTGTTAGTCTAAGCAATATGTATTAACCAGGAAGCAGGAAGCACAGCATGACTGTGGTTTGTTGGGATCACAGTGGGTCACAGTGTTAAGGCAACATGTTTGGCCTATCCTCTTTGGTGAATCAGCTGTGGGTTCAGTTGCAAGCCCTCTCATTTCTGGCTCAGTAGCTTGTGAGTTCAAATCTTACTTCAGAGACTCGAACTCGATGAGTCTGTACGTATCTGAGGCTGTGTTGTTGTAAAATAAGGAGTCATAGAATCATAAAACATGGAAGTATGACCTTCGGCCCACCTTGTCCACGCTAACCAAGATGCCCTATCTACACTAGTCCCATCTGCCTGCGTTTGGCCCATATCACTCCAAACATATCTTATTCATGCACCTGTCGAATGTCCTTTTAATGTTGTTATAGTATCTGCCCCAACTACTTCCTCGAGCAGCTTGTTGCATTTACCCACCACCCTCTGTCTTTAAGAGAAATTAGGTCCTTCCCATTCATTTGTAGAAGTAAAGTATTGTGTCATTCTTACTTTGAAGCCAAGTCATCCTTTGCTAATAAGCATCCTTCCCATTCATGTGGAATTCTCTGCCACAGAAGGCAGTGGAGGCCAATCACTGGATTTACTCAAGAGAGAGTTATGAGGCTGTCCCACTGGACGAGCTAATTCAAATGTTCTCCCGAGTTTCCCCTGATTCGAACTCGGAGAATTACGGTAATGGCCGCTCGTAGGTACTCGGGGCTCTCGTGACCATTTTTCAACATGTTGAAAAATCTTCACGAGTCTTCCCGAGCTTACTGTGTTTCCCGAGTACCAGCCATTAGCGTTACGAGCCGCTAAGAGACGTCCCGAGCTCCGACGTACCCGCTACGTACATTCTACGTGCTTCACACGAGTTTGATTTTTTTTTTAACTCGGGAGGGCTCTTGAATTAGCTTGTACAGTGGGACAGCCCCTTTAGATAGAGCTCTTAGGGCTAACGGAATCAAGGGATCTGGGGAGAAAGCAGGAATGGGGTACTGATTTTGGATGATCAACCATGATCATATTGAATGGCGGTGCTGGCTCAAAGGGCCGAATGGCCTACTCCTGCACCTATTTTCTATGTTTCTATATTTCTATGTTTCAATTAAAAGCAAGTTATCTGCTCATTATCACCTGCTGCAAATTGAATTCTGAATTGTATTAATTCCAGCAGTTAAATCACTTCCAAAATATTTTAGTAACTGTAGAACACTATAGGACAGGAACACAATGGCATAGTGGTTAAGTTACTGGACTAGCAACAAGAGTTCTACATCGTTGATCCAGAGAAGGGGGTTTGAATCCTATCAGTGTCACGGAGAAATTTAAGTTCAAAGTCATTAAATAACACTGGAACGTTACTCAAATCTGAGACTTGAGATCGTGAATCTTGCACAGATTTTAAACAGAAAATAGAATAGTTTATCCCCATCCTTTTGCCCTTCAGGTGCAGGTTGCGAAATTTCTGTGGTTGAATCTTACCTGGTTCCTCAGATCAGGGCCCATTGTAAATGGGCAACAAATTGTGCAATTGACAGTGATGTCCACATCCCATGAACTAGTTTATAAACCACATGCTAAGCTTGTGAAAGTACTGTATAGATACAAAACTTATTAGACATTAGTCAGACTGGGAGCAAGATGAAACCCTTGATGCCCATGAAGTTTGTTGCCTGTGCTGATTGTCAAGCTGAGGTTGAGGATATAATGGTAATGGGCTTGTCCCACTTAGATGAATTTTTAGGCGACTGCAGGAGACTCTGCGGTCACCACATGTTCGTGGGTGGTTGCCAGGGAGTTGCCTTCATGGTCGTGAGGAGTTCCCACATTCTGGGAACTAGTCACGGCCTAATTATGGTCACTGCTAATTTTTCAATGTTGAAAAATTAGCAGCGACCAGAATGAAGCCACCATGGAGAGAAGCGAGAATTCTCGTGCCCTAGGTGGGTTGCCGGGAGGTCGAAGGATCTCGTAGGTTTTCATAGGTTGTAATAGGCCTTTCTCACGGGGCGACTTGACGCAAGAGTTAACCAGAGTTTAACATCGTGGGAACCTCGTGCGATAACAGTACGGCATTCGTGGACCACCGTGGACCACCGTGGCGCTAACGGCAGGTAATCGTGTAACTTGGTGACTCGGGAGAAAATTTAAGCAAGCTTGAATTTCTCCAAGAGTGACTTGTACACTTGTGGTTGAGCATTGCAACATTATATGAACGTAGTGGCCATTGCGATATCCGTGCGATATCCGTAATAACTCTTGCGGTTACCGTGGGAACTCCTGCGAACTGGTAAAACCGGAAGCTGGACAGAGGAGGCAGAAGGTGAGTAAAAAAGGTGTTCTCAATATCCTTTATAAATGTCTGTATGTTAATATGTGTGTCTTTTCCTCTTGGGCATTACTTTGTTTCTGTTGGTGGCTCCACATTTTATGATAGCCTGAAGTGTGATAAAGCTTTTACCTCAGCAGTTTGATTGTCATTGCTTGTTTACCTCATTGTTAAATAAATATATTTTTTACTATCAGCTTGATGTCTGCAATTCTTCATTAACACATCACTACAAGATGAATGTCTCTAATGTTATAATCCCTCTCATGCTGAAACACAATATAGTTGAAGGGAGGTGATATAATCACATTTTCATTAAGTTTCATTTTTGAGTGTTCAGGTCCATCAATTGTTGAGCTATTTAAACGTTTGAAAGTTTCGCCTCTCGGTAGAAAATAAAATAAGCCAATCAGCACGGTAAATGTGAGACAAAGTCTTTATTCCTATTTGACAATATAAAAAGACGACTTCTTGCACATATTGAGAGAAGGTGCATCACACCAAACATTTGTCTATAAAAGGGCCTCGCAAACACGAAAATCAACAAATGAGCCACGCTAGATTATTTTAAACACATTATATTCATTAACCTCCGCAACAAGCCTAAACTCAGGCATTAAAAGGGACAATGCAATGTGCTAAATGGCAGGTTTTGCGGACGAACATCTTATAGGAAGCACTTTTCAGAGGACAACACTAGAAAGTCAGCTTATTTGCTATGCATTTCTGCTAACATGCAGTAGTGTTCCTGTGGTCGGCTACCCATCAATATAGCTGTCCTGCCACGGCACACTCCCCAATTGTGAATTGTAGTAAGCGCAGAGATGGCCTCTTTGCTCTTTCACACCCAGTGAGACTTCCTCTTAATTATCTTTTAAATTAATCTCTCCCTTCTGCCTTCACGCAAGCGTCCTCGATGCACATAGTGGGCTGCTGCATACAGCGCGTCAATGAAAAAACCCACCATCCTGTACTCGAAACTACTAGTATAGGCATGTCTCCAAATGAGCCAATTCAACCAAGGGAGGATATTTATAGTGTGTGAAAAAAAAAGTGACATCAGTTGTGCCATGTGTAGTTCACAATGTTCATTCAAGATTTAACGGGAAAGCTCGGGAGACGGACAAGTCACTCGCACAAATAACAGAAATGCCGAGTACCGTGGGAACTCTTTATCTACCCCCCGTTATATCGTGTGATATCGTGCTAGACCACGACCACTTCACTCTGGTTACATCTTGCGTCAAGTCGCCCCGTGAGAAAGCGCTTTAACTGGTGAATTTCATTGGCTCATTGGGACAAAAAACATAAGCAGTAGTTTTCAGAACCAAGGATAACCGACCGGTAATGTTAAATGTCCGCTGAGCTTCACAGCCGTGTATCTCTTAAAAGTTGTCTCCACTCCTTCTCCCTCCTTCTCCCACCTCTCTCTCCCCCCCCCCCCTTAAAGGACTTACCATACACTGTGCTTTAGCCGTCTCAATTACAGTGCCAACCTTCCTGTTCATCACGGTGTGTGTCTGTATCACCTTGGCTTTGCACCGTGTGAATTCCACTCAGATAGCGCTCCCCCCGCTTGCCCTGTCCCTTGACGGCATAACGGGCTGGTGAAGGAAGCGATGTGTGTGTGTGTGTGTGTGTGTGTGTGTGTGTGTGTGTGTGTGTGTGTGTGTGTGTGTGTGTGTGTGTGTGTGTGTGTGTGTGTGTGTGTGTGTGTGTGTGTGTGTGTGTGTGTGTGTGTGTGTGTTCCACTCTGACAGTCTCAATTCCAGTTGGCAGTTTTTCAGGCGACTGTCGGCAACTTGACAGTCACCAGCAGTCGCCTGAAAAATCGCTTGTGGGACAGGCCCTTTAGGCTTTAAAAGGCACTGGTAAGCCCAGATTTAGTTTAGTTTAGTTTAGTTTAGTGGCCCGTGTACCAAGTTGCAGTGAAAAGCTTTTGTTGAGTGCTAACCAGTCTGCAGAAAGTCAATACATGATTACAATCGAGCCATTCACTGTGTACAGATACACGATAAGGGGAATAAACGTTTAGTGCAAGAAAAAGTCCAGTAAAGTCCGAGCAAAGATCGTCCAAGAGTCCCCAATGAGGTAGATAGTTGTTCAGGACTGTACACTAGTTGGAGGCATTTGGAGTATTGTGAGCAGTTTTGGACTCCATATCTGAGGAGGGATATGTTGGCGTTAAAAACAGGTTTACGAGAATGATCCCAAGGATGACTGGGTTAACATGACCAGCATTCGACAGCTCAAGGCCTGTTCTCGCTGCAGTTTTGATGGATGAGGGAGGAGGATCTCATTGCAAATCTACTGAATAATAAAAGGCGGAGAGGATGTTTCCACTAATGGGAGAATCTAGGACCAGAGGGCACAGCCTCAGAATCAAAACAAAATACCTTTAGTAGAGGAAGAAATTCTTCAGCCAGAGGGTGGCAGATCCCTGGAATTCATTGCCACAGATGACCGTGGAGGCTGTTTTGAGGTATTTTTAAAGCAGAAATTGACAGGATCTTGATTAATAAGGGTTTCAAAGGTTACGTGGAGAAGGAAGGAGAATGGGGTTGAGAGGGAACGATAGATCAGCCATGATTGAATGGCAGAGTAGATTCGATGGGCTGAATGTCCTAATTCTGCTCCTGTGACTTATGAACTAATGAACTCATGAACTACTGATCAATGAAGGCAAGGAACTGCAGATACTGGTGCCTTGCGCAAAACACAAAGAGCTGGAGGAACTGAGCAGGTGAGACAGCATCTGTGGAGGGAATAGTGTGAAGAAGGGTCCCGACCCGAAACATCGCCTGCCCATTCCCCCCACAAATGGTGCCTGACCTGCTGACTTCCTCCAGCACATTGTTTTACTGATCAGTGAGGACTTTCTAAGAACGTCCCATATTCATTGATACTGCATGTTTCTAGTGCAAGGCTAACCCTAGACCTTTGCATGGAATGAGCTAGTTTTCAATCACACATTTGTTCTAGGTAGGGTCCTGTCTTCAAATGGCAGGGAGGAGGGAGGAATGTTCATTTTTTTGCAGACTGAGAAAAACATTCCTCAGGAATTTGATTTCACTGTCTGAATTCCTCTATAAAGCCAAAAAAACTACCAAGCCATGGAAGGAAAGGTGTAAGCCTCACACAGTGGTGTTTTTACTGCACTGGGTATGATGTTTGCTTAAGATGAAGAATGGGAAGAAGATTAAAGCAGCATTGATAGGAATAAAATAGAGTTGTGTTAACAGACAAGTTACAGTTGGCCCGCAGAGGAAACAAAGCCATTAAAATGGAAAGTAAAATGGAGAAACAAGAACTCGGAGGTGGTTTTTATGATATTGCCGCATGAATATTCACTAAATGCTTCTAATGGAAGAGAATGGACCTCTTTCTAGCTGATTATATATGTTATTCCCAAAAGATTATATTGCCATATTAAATGCCAAATACATTTTCCTTTCACCTAAATAGTGAGGTGACCCGATGCGTTTGCCAGACCTTACTTTCATGATTCATTTGATGATCACCTGCCCTCTCCCTAAGATTTGTTTCAAGCGGATGTGGTCTTTGGAAAATTAATTTTACATGCATAAGACCACAGTGCTAAATAGCATTTTCAAGGGCTTATAATGGACATGAAATATGCACCTAAATTGTACCCCAGAGGATGACTGTGATTTCAGGTGGCTTATTAAAATGAGACAGTATCATTTCGACTGGGCTCTACCATTTGAATTGGCATTATATAGAAATAATCTGGGGCTTTTATACAGTGTAGGGGAATCAAGAACCAGTGGACATACATTTAAGGAGAGAGGGGAAAGATTTAATAGGAACCCGAGGGGCAATTTTTTTACACAAAAGATGGTAGGAATATGGAATGAGGTGCCAGAGGAGGTAATTGAGGCAGGTACTATCACAATGTTTAAAAGCCCTATGGATAGCATAGGTTTCGAAGGATATGCGACTAGTGTAGATGGGCATGTTGGTCGGTGTGGGCAAGGTGGGTCGAGCGGCCTGTTTCCACGTTGTATGACTGTGAGTATGAAATTAATTGAATATCCAATGCAGAAACAGGCTCCCGCCCAATATGCTGGCCAACATTTATTTCCTGCTCAAAGTTTAGCTTAGTTTAGTTTAGTTTAGTTTAGTTGTGTTTAGAGATACAACATTGAAACAGGCTCTGCAGCCCATCAAATCCACACTGACCATCGATCAACCATTCACACTAGCTGTCTGGTATCTGTTATCTCATTCTCGCATTCACTCCCTACTCACAAGGGGCAATTTACAGTGGAAATTAACCTACAACCCCGAACGTCTGTGGGATGGGGGAGGAAGCTCATGCAGTCACAAGGAGATTGTGAAATCACCACGCAGATGGCATCTGAGGTCAGGATCGAACCCGCGTTTCTGGCGCAGTGAGGCAGCAACTGTGCTAACTGCACCACTGTGACAACCCTCTGTGCTACTGTGCACCCTCAAACTGATGCAATCATCCAACCATCTTCCTTTAAATTAATCAGCTTGATATTCTATTTATATTCTCACTAAACTACTCTTAAAAGAATCAACATTATTCATCCCAACCTTGCAATTTCGAGTTTGATTAGTCTCGGGGCAAGGATTCCCACAACTCAGTGGGGATGTTGAACATTTTCAAGGCCGGTTTGAGTGTGGCGTGTTTTGTTTATCCAGTTGGTATTCTCCCATGATGGAGGTTCCCGGAGGTTTTTGTCAGTCTCCCTACCTGCTTCCACTACCTGCAACCTCCGGCAACCACCTGCAACCTCCGGGAACCGCACGGAAACCTTGGGTGGGGCGCAAAGTCTCCAGAGGTTTCCGTTCAGGTTTCCTAAGTGGGACAGGGGCATTACTCTGGGCACATTGGTCTGGGAGAAGACACTTAACTTTAGAGCTCATTTAGCGTGTCAGTGGATTTAAGGATGAGTGCAAACAGCATCGGTGATGCCTCAACAGTACTCTGAGTATACTGCTGTTGGCAGTCTACGACTAACAGGCATACATGTATCCCTCAGTAATTCTGCCACTGTCTTGTATGTTTGCAGACACATTAAATGACCTGATCAAACTGTGCTTAAATTCAGGAGTTAAGTGAATCACATTGGAAAAAGCCGTGAGCTCTCTTTGGTCAAGAATCCCTGGAGATTAAATACCATTTGGATAAAGTAATTATAACCAGCCTTCTGGTCATGAGTGTGTCAATCAGTTACATAAACCTGACGACTCAGTGATAATGCAGTCACTACTCCTGATATTTCAGCATTGTTGATTTTAATATCCCATCCAATGTTGTCATTCCCCATATAATGTACCTGCACTGTGTCTGTGCGTGTCTCCATAAGTATCTCTGTGTTGTGCGTGCATGTGTTTACATGCAGATGTTCATGTGTATATGTATGTGGGAATGTGCTTGTTCATATGTATTGCTGTGTGCCTGTGAACATGCATGTGTGTATTTGTACAAGTGCCCATTTATGTGTGTGAGCATGTGCGCATGCATGTGTGCGTGTGTCTGTTTGTGCATGTGTGAGCAAGCATGTGTGTGTATGTGTATGTGTGTGTGCATGTGTATATGTGTGTAGAGGTATGTGTTTGTGCATTTTGAGGGGATCAGTTAGCAATGTAGGAGTCCAAGAGACTCGGGAGTGTTTAGTTGTCATATGTACAGAAACGGAACAATTACATTCTTACTAAATTCTAACAGGTCTGTAAACACAGTCGGCAATAGATACTGTAACATTCAAAAATTCAAAAATACTAGTTCAACAAATACAAAAACAATATGAGTGCAAACAAAACAAAAGCCCAAAGTGCAACCAAGACAGGTCATTGACACAGTACAATGTTTAGTTGATCTTTGTGGTGCTCAAGAATCTGATGCTTGTTGGGAAGAAGCTGTTCCTGAGACTGGAGGTCATGGTTTTCAGCCTCCTATGCCTTGCTCCCAAGGTCAGGAGTGAAATGGGGGCCTGGCCAGGGTGGTGTGGGCCCTTGATGATGCTGGTTATCATTTTGAGCATCTCCTTTGATGGTGGGGAGGTCAGTACCCGTGATGGATTGGACAATGTTCACCTGCAATCTCCTTCATTCTTGGGCATTCAAGTTGCCGAACCAGGCCATGATGCACCCAGTCAATATGCTCTGTACCTGTAGAAGTTCAAAAGAGCATTCATTGACATACTGAATCTCCTCAATCTGCTAAAGAAGTAGAGGCATTGATCAGCTCTCCTTATGATTGCATTAAGTTGGGAGGGAAGAAAGAAAATATTTGGAAAAGGCTATTCCAGCACTATCATAGGAGGGATTTCTTTGTGCTGTCCTCGTTTGTTAACTTTTCAATGGGAAATTGTCAGGTGTTGAATCCATTTACATTTACAATATATCTTCAAAAGGTGTAACTTTCATACCTCGGAGCTCCATCCGTCCAAACTACCTGTGGAAGGATGGGTTGTAGCTTGAGGGTACGAGCGTCCAAATTTATGTGATGACTTGTGGCCAATCAAGAAAGATTAGATGGTATTTCATAGTTTTAAAGTCTATTATGATTAATTCTTGAAGTAATGCTTTGATAAATGGCATAAAATGTTAAGCGCAAAAGCAGAAAACAGCTGTGTGAATTTCTTTGTCCACAATTTTGAAGAGGGGGAAAATAAACTTTTTAGAGACAGTGATCTTTAAGGATATGAATGCAAATTGATAAAACTGTAAACATTTGGACTCCTTGGTATGACAGCAACTATTCAAATTATAGGATTACTGCTTTTTTTTTTACAAAACATCGATTGGATTTCAGTTTAAATATTTAATTTAATTAATATCTAGTTTAAACAAAGTTATGGGTACCCTACAGTAGAGTGTATGACCAGGCCATGTA
Organism: Amblyraja radiata; assembly: GCF_010909765.2. Taxonomy (NCBI): domain Eukaryota; kingdom Metazoa; phylum Chordata; class Chondrichthyes; order Rajiformes; family Rajidae; genus Amblyraja; species Amblyraja radiata. The sequence goes on from NC_045988.1 coordinate 20,415,889, forward strand.
AAAGAGGCAGAAATTATTTACTAAGATATGAATGACATCCATTGCGAGGGAATAGGAGAAGGTTTATTTTGATTAAATGTTTAAATGAGATTGGGAAAATCTGTCAGAGTAAAATGAGGTTTTAACAAATTATGTTTATGAAGATTGGTGGAGAATGCCTCTCTCGAAAGAGTATGGTGGAAACATTCAAAATGTCTTTTAACATTGGAGGTTGAAAGAATTGGTATAGAGTCAAAACATGGGATTAAATGGATCATATTTTTGGGGAATTATCCCAGAGGCGAAGGGTTGGGTGATAGCTGTATTTTTAATGAATTAACCAAAGGCTCAATTAATCCAAATTATTAGAGAAAAATTATATTTTGCTCCCATTCTCAAGATATTCCAATCTGATTCTCAGTCTATGAATTAGATTTGAATTATTGTTTTACTTTTAGAGATACAGCGCAGAAACAGGCCCTTCAGCCCACCGGGTCCATGCTGACCAGCAATCTCCTCACATTAACACTATCCGACACACACTAAGGATAATTTATACATTTTACCAAGCCGATTAACCTACAAACCTGTACGTCCTTGGAGTATGGGAGGAAACCGAAGATCTCGGAGAAAACCCATGCAAGGTCACAGGGAGAACGTACAAACTCTGTACAAACAGCACCCATAGTCAGGATCGAACTCAGTTCTCCGGCGTTGCAAGCTCTGTAAGGCAGCAACTCTACCACTGCGCCACCGTGCCACCCTTTGCTGGTTGTTGTGTAGAGAAACATACAGAACACAGTACTCCATGGCCAGCAAATATAAATTATCCCTAGTGTGTGTATGATAGTGTTAGTGTGCGGGATCGCTGGTCAGCGCAGACTCGGTGGACTGAAGGACCTATTTCCGCACTATATCTGTAAACCTAAACTATTCTCATCTTCATTAGGATGGTATCATTGAATTTTGATTTATTCCTTTGTGTGCTTTTTATCCAATGCGAAAGGATAAAATTCATCGCTAATCATTGTTTACACATATATAGGTATAAGGTTCGGAAAGGTAAAATGGGAATATTACGCTAATGTATCAGGGGTTGTCACTGTGATGTGATGCAATGTAGTCACACTAAGGCAGAGTACAGAATCCTGTACTTAATTCAGATCCCATTGACCTAACTCTGGGAGATCCCGATGCTGACAATGATATCCTTCACCATGATGAGCACAAAGAAACCGCTAAATAAAATATTGGAAGAGGGGAAGAAATGCTAACGGAAAATGACAGGGGTCTTTAATCTTTCTACAACCAATCACACTGCGCACACAATTTAATGAGAGTGGGCTGGAAGATAGGCACTTGGCCGCAAGCAATCTCAGTGTCAAAGTGCCAGCGATGAGCATCGCGGTTGTGCTGTCACCTAGTAATGAAGTCTTACCCTATGAACAAGTTACAACAGCAGAGGGTCAAGAAGGAAGAAAATAATCTGCCAAACATTACTCATGAAAAGCCAGGCTGAAGAGGGGCATACGTGAGCTCTCACTGCAACTGTAACCAGCACTCTGGCCACATAACAGATCCTAGTTTTAATTATTTCATCCAGTTTCTTGCAAGCTCCAGGGACTGTAAGCGGAGAAGGTTCAGGGTCAATTTTACACACTGATGGGTATTGCTGTGGTACTGAATCTAAACCTATTTCTGCAGGTGCTGTTCCAGCTCTATAATTGACTGACTTACTCAGCAGATCATTGACCCTTCACCCTCAGCGGGATAAGATCTTTACTAGCGTCTGTGACTCATAGCGCTGCCACCTCTCGTAATCCCCTCTAGTGGGCCGATCCTGGCATCATCAAACGTGTTTTGGGGAATTTAAACTGGCTTTCCGTTCGTTTACATTCTTAGAAAAATTAAGGAGGATCGGTTTGTCGATGATTACTTTCTTGAACGTCGACAGGTGTACAGTAGAGAACATATTGACTGGTTGAATCACAGCCTGATTCGGCAAGTCGAGTGCCCAGGATAGAAGAAGATTGCAAAAGGTGGTGAACACTGCCCAGTCCATCAGGGGTACTGACCTCCCCACACTCGAGGGGATCTACAGGAAACGCTGCCTCAAAAAATCATCCAGCATCGTCAGAGTCCCGCACCACACTGGCCACACTCACACTCCACTCCTGTCATAGGGAAGAATGTTATAGGAACCTGAAAACTGTAATGACCAGGATCAAGAGCAGCTTCTTGTCTACAACCATCAGGTTATAAAACACTACAACCTCCATATAAGCTCTGGACTACATAGACTTGGAAAATAGACAGAAAATGCTGGAGTTACCAAATAGTGACATGCTTGGATAGAGTAGATGTGGAGAGGATGTTTCCACTAGTGGGAGAGTCTAGGACCAAAGATCATAGTCGCAGAATTAAAGGACATTGCTTTAGGAAGGAGGTAAGGAGCAATATCATTAGTCAGAGGGTGGTGAATCTGTTGAATTATTTGCCACAGAAGGCTATGGAGGCCGTCAATGGATATTTTTAAGGCAGAGATAGATAGATTCTTGATTAGTATGGGTGTCAGGGGTTATGGGGAGAAGGCAGAAAAATGGAGTTAGGAGGGAGAGATAGATCAGCCACGACTGAATGGCTAAACTACACTTAGTCCTATCTTTTTTTTAGTTTTTCCCTTTCTACTCCCCGCTCCCCCCCCCCCCCACCCCACCCTCCCTCAGTCTGAAGAAGGGTTTCGGCCCGAAACGTTGCCTATTTCCTTCGTTGCACAGATGCTGCTGCACCTGCTGAGTTTCTCCAGCATTTTTGTCTATCTTCGATTTTCCAGCATCTGCAGTTCCTTCTTAAACACTTAGTCCTATCTGATGGGAAGGACACATCACTCACATGCCTGACACCAGGCTAGTGAGATGGAATATGTAACATCCTCATCAGCTCAATGTAATCCTTGGTGTTTGGCCAAGCACAATGGGGAACCAGCAATAGATGGTACTGAGAACTCCAAGGCACTTCCTGGGCAGTCCAGTGAGGAAGCCAGGGAGAATGTACCAGTTCCCTCACTCCTGCCCTATTACGCCACAGTAGCAGAGTCTGGGGTTCCTGCATTGGCCTTATCTGTCACCTCAAAACCCACCGACCTGGAATGGAACCAAGTTATCCTTGACCCCGTGTGACTGCCTAAGAAGAAATGTATCAGTTATGTCCTATGCTGTTAAAATCATATTCTCTCCATGGCAATCGGTCAATGTAGCATTAATGTTTACCAATGCAGCATGGTCAAGAAACCGCAACAAAAATCAAATTAGTTCCAGAAAATTTATCAATAACCCTCACATCATTTGTTTCACTGAAACATTCTACTCGACTGCATAAACTGACATTTTTATTAATTTACTTTAACCCAATTAGCGTCCCTTGGAAATGTAAACAAATGAAGCATTTCATCTGAGGACATGATTCCAAAACCCATGCCTTCTGCAGTTGATCTCATCACAGTTTTTATAATGGATGTGGCTGTCATTTCCAATCCTGTTTTCATTCATTTGCTAGACATGCAATAATATAATCAACTTCCAGACAGATTATTATGTTGTGACGTGTAATGCAATCGTTTCTTCCTGAAGCTGCTGCGATAGGAATGCTGCAGAGCACAACATTTCACATGTGCTCCTTGCACGGGAAGAGACAAGACTAATTTGTTTGCTGGTGTCTGCCTGTGGATTTCAATGGGTTGCACATGCCTTTATAGGGTGAATCATTGGGTCAAAAGCACTTATGACTAAGAAATGGCTTGTTATCTAAGCAAGGTGTGGTAGTGACTTGATATATGGGGCAATCAGATCACTGAACAAACAATTAATATAGCACATTTAGTGCACTAAGATGTTTTACACAGGAATGTTATCAGACAGCATTTAAATTTAAGCTATGTGAGGAGTTTGTACTACAGGAGACGGATTTCTCTAAGGATATTTGTAGATAGTGAATTTAGGAGCGAAATTCAAAATTGGTGTTAATCCTTTTGTTAAGATGAAGGCACTTTTGGTAAAGGAAGTGAAGGTAAGGCAATGGATCAGAACATGAGGAACTCAAGGGTCCATAATGTTGTGGCACTAGAGTAACTCAGACAGACAGGTTGAAATGAGGACATAGGCAAGGATGAGAGGTTTAAAACATTGAAATACAGGGAATCCCAGAGCAGGTTTAGGTTAGTGAATAAGACGAAATGTGTATTCCATAGTAAAGATGAGAGAGTGGGGGCTCCTCCTGAAGAAGGGTCTCGACCTGAAATGTCACCCATTCCTTCTCTCCAGAGATGCTGCCTGTCCCGCTGAGTTACTCCAGCTTTTTGTGTCTATTTCAGGTTAGTGGGACTGGCTTACTAAAACAATTGGATTGTGCAAGTTAGGATGCAGGCTGCAGGGTTTTTAGACGTATCAGATTTATGGATAATGAAAGAGAAGTGAAGAAACATTATTTTTAAAAACCACAGTATAGAAGGAACAAGATCATGGCTGTTAATTCATGTGGATTGAGTCAAGGCGGAGATGGGTAATACTTTGGAGATGCAGTTAGCTGAGATGCTGCAGTGTGTTCTGAAGAAAAACCTCAAGACAACTATGTGTGTTTTTTGTGTTAAGTTCAGACCTTTGAATAATAGTTTTCTCAGAGGACAGTACTTCATAAGCCAGACACGTATTCAAGTCGTCAAGTCAGTCGAGTTTGGTTCAATAAGCACAAACACAGTGAGGTATAATGCTATGAAAATCTTGCTTGGAGCAACATCACATGCATAGACACAAACATCACATGAAACCACACTCAGACACATATTTATAAGTCTCCTTGAAAGCCACGACAAAACTATTTCGTACAGTTGTTAAAATAATTATCAATTTCATAAAATTAATTAACAAAATCATTTTCCTACCAGTTATGAAGACGGGAAGTTCTGGGAATAACTCAGGGCTAGGGGTAAGTAATCAAGACATTAGAGATACAGCACAGAAACAGGCCCTTCAACCTACCGAGTCCGCGCCGACCAGCGATCACCCCGCGCACTAACGCTATCTAACACACTAGGGACAATTTTACAATTTTTACTGAAGCCAATTAACCCGCAAACCTGTACATTTTTGGAGTGTGGGAGAAAACCAATCCACCTGGAGAAAACCCACGCGGTCAAGGGGAGAATGTACAAACTCCGTATAGACAACACCCGCAGTGAGGATCGAACCTGGGTCCCTGGCGCTGTAAGGCAGCAACTCTAATGCTGTGTCACCCAGATGGATCTACCCCTGAGATGTAGGCAACCAGATGGGAGATCTTTTAGGGGTAACTTAGGGCCAAGGTTAGATATTCTAGATGTAGGCATCACAACCATGTCATACTAAAATCACAACACACATAAATAGAGGAGGAGTCCCAAGTATCTCAGTTCTCCTACCTTCCCACTGTGAATAGTTGTAGCATCCCAAATAGGATCAGTTGATCAGTCATACGCTGCAAAGCTCTGGCAATGCCGAGACCTGGTAAATTATATTTTAACCCATGACATGGACATTTCCTCTGAGCAGCTCCTGGCAGAGATCCTAATTGCAGACATCTCCCTACTTTCAGACATGGTTCTCTGAATATTGAATTCTTCAGCAAAATATAATAAAACATCTTTGAGTTCCAGTGATATTTACAGAGGAGACTGACTTAACACATCCTTGAAGTTTTGAGAACTATGTTGGAACAAAGGTCAGAATGAAGGGATTAAACACAAGTTTAACAAATAAAAGTCACAGTGCTGGAGTAATTCAGCGGGTCAGGCAGCATCTGTGGAGAACACAAATAAATTACATTTCAGGTTGGGACCCTTCTTATGACTGAAAGGGTGAAATTATTTTGAACTGCAAACAACTAAGATCTTCAGTGATATAATCAAGTCCGTCATTCACTCTGTAGAAACACGGAACTGCAGATGCTGGTTTACAAAAAAAGACACAACGTGCTGGGGTAACTTTGCGGGTCAGACAGCATTCCTAGAGAACACGGACAGGTGTTATTTCAAGTCGGGACTCTTCTTCAGACTGTTATTTACCCTGTTACCCTCTGGTATCTATTATTATAGGTGATAATAGGTAATTATTGATTATTTCCACAATTTCTTATTTTATTTTAGGTTTATTGCATTGACAGTGTTTTGCATTTGATACGTGTTCTAGAAATTGTCTAGCGAAAGGTCTGCTAACTGCAATGTTACCAGTTTGCTGCTGATTTATGCAGATGGAATAAGCCTGTAAAGGGCCCACTTGCACCTCAGGCCATTAACATTCCCCAAAGTGCAGCAATTCGCTCTCCATCAATGTGCAAGATTGCACTGGTTGGGGTTGTTGAATATGAGAACCCGTTACCCCTGAGGCATTCTCTGAGTATCAGGACTCACTTGCTTCCACACTGGTTTAAGGGTTCTGAGGTGACTGATGACCAATTTGGGAACCATTTCCTGCCTCTCACAATATATTAGCTCTCACTAAGTCACATACAATGCATCTGCCACTTCTCTCCTCGATCCACCGAACTGTATCTTTCCTGCACAGCCTGTCAAACACATCTGGTTTTTTGACATTTCACCTGATTTAGTTACTACAATTTTAGTATGTGTCATTTTAAGAGGCATAGATAGGGTAGAAAGTCAGAACCTTTTTCTCAGGATAGAGGAATCAAATACTAGAGGGCATAGCTTTAATGTAAGAGGGGAAATGTTTAAAGGAGGTTTAAAGGAGGGGTAAACTTTTTTTTACTCAGAGGGTAAAGAGTGCCTGGAATGCGCTGCAGAAGTGGTGGTTGAGGCAGATAGGAGAGTGGCATTTCAAAGGCTTTTGGATAGGCACGTGAATATGCAGGGAATGGAGGGATATGGATTATGTGTAGGTTGACAAGAGACATTATGTGCGCTACAGAATGTGTAGGAAAGAAATGCAGATGTTGGTTTAAATCAAAGGTAGACACTGGAGTAACTCAGCGGGACAGGCAGCATCTCTGGAGAGAAGAAATGGGTGGCGTTTCGGGTCGAGACCCTTCTTCAGACTGATTAAATGTTGTCTGAGACAGTTGGACCATCTCCGACATCTCCCTATCGTTTCTAAATCTCACCGTCTCCATCACAGGAGACAGTCTATCGACTGACATCTATTACAAACCCACTGACTCCCATAGCTATCTAGACTATGCATCTTCCCATCCTGCTTCCTGAAGAGACTCTATCACTTACTCCCAATTCCTCCGTCAACACCGCATCTGTGCCCAGGATGATGTTTTCCATACCAGGTCATCAGAGATGTTCTCATTCTTTAGGGAACAGGGATTCCCCCTCTTCCATTATAGATGAGGCTCTCACTAAGGTCTCTTCGATATCCCATAGGTCCGCTCTTGCTCCCCCTCCCCCCATTCATAAGAAGGACAGAGCCCCTTGTCCTCACCTTCTACCCCATCAGCCATTGCATACAGTACATAATCCTCCGACATATTCGCCACCGCCAACAGGATCCCACTAGTAGCGACATCTTCGCATCTCCATCCCTTTCTGCTTTCTGCAGAGACCTTTTCCTCCACAACCCTCGGTCAACTCGTCTCTTCCCGTTCAAACCACCCCCTCCCCAGGGGATGCAACACCTGTCCCTTTACCTCCCCCCTCAACTCCGTCCAAGGACCCCAACAGTCTTTTCAGGTGAGGCAGAGGTTCACTTGCACCTCCTCCAACCTCATGTATCCTACTGTGTCCACTGTTCCAGGTGTCGACTCCTGTATATCGGCGAGACCAAGCACAGGCTCGGCGATCATTTCGTTCAACACCTCCGCTCAGTCCACCTTAACCTACCTGATCTCTCTGTTGCTCAGCACTTAAACTCCCCCTCCCATTCCCAATCAGACCTTACTGCCCTGGGCCTCCTCCATTGTCTGTGAGGCCCAGCACAAATTGGAGGAACATCACCTCATATTTTACTGGGGTAGCTTGCACCCCAGCAGTATGAAGATTGACTTCGCTAACAACAAGTAGCCCTTGCTTTTTCTCTCTTGCCATCCCCTCCCCCCCCCTCCCCCCCCCCCCCTCCCCCCCCCCCCCAGTTCTCCCACCAGTCTTACTTACTGTCTCTGACTACATTTTATCTCTGTACCGCCCACTCCCCTGACATCAGTCTGAAGAAAGGTCTCGATCCGAAACATCACCCATTCCTTCTCTCCAGAGATGTTGCCTGTCCCGCTGCGTTACTACAACATTTTGTGTCCAAGTTTGACACAGACATTGTGGGCCGAAGGGCCTGTTCTTGTACTGTTCTATCTTCTGTTAAGTTTTCTGCAGTTCTTTATGCTCATTGAAGGAATCTGTTCTTTTTTAATTGTAGTTTATGGAATCATTTCTCCCTTTTTCTACCCTATCTCATCCACAAATACGCTCGGATTCTGATTGGGATTGGGAATGGTATTAGGAATTGAAACTTTGAGGAATTCAGGTCAGAACCATGGAGAGAATGGACATCCCTAGTGAGGCAGTCCCTTAATCAGCATTTAGTTTAGTTTAGTTTAGAGATCCAGGAAACAGGCCCTTTGGCCCACCGAGGTCACACAACCACCCATGCGGGCATGGGGAGAACATACAAACTCTGTATAGACAGCACCCATAGTCAGGATCGAACCCGGGTCTCTGGCACTGTAAGGCAGCAACACCACCGCTGCGCCCCATGGACCTCGTGAAGTCAGACTACTCTCGGATTCATTTCTGCGCCATTGCGTACATTGGACATTGTCTATGGAATTGGAGCGCTCCAATACTGAGAACTACAGTATATTCTCCACTCAGTATCTTCCCCTTGGCTCTACCTATGGTACATGAGTTTGACTTGATTGTGAGTATGTATAGAATTATCAGATCTAACTGGATAGCATCCAAAACAAAGCTTTTCACTGTTCCTCAATGCATGTGACAATGGTAAAACTAAACTTAACCTTATGTGAGGTCAATGTAGTTTAGTTTAGGTTAGTTAATTTTAGAGATAGTGCAGAAACAGGCCCTTTGGCCCACTGAGTCTGCACTGACCAGCGATCCCCGCACACTAACACTATTCTACACACACTTGGGACAATTTACAAATTTACAATTTACATTTATACCAAATATACCAAGCCAATGAACCTACAAACCTCGACTTCTTTGCAGTGTGAGAGGAAACCGAAGATCTCAGAGAAAACCCATGCGGTCACAGGGAGAACGTATAAACTCCGTACAGACAGCACCCGTAGTACAGATCGAACCCGGGTCTCTGGCACTGTAAGGCAGCAACTCTATCGCTGCACTGCGCTGCCGCCCACAAAATTAAAAATTAAATTAAAATATATAAATAAAAATTGACTGTGTAAATATTAGCTGAGGGAGACTGCTTTCATTACATGAGGAGAGCCAGTTTCTTTGGGATCACGATAGGCAGAGAGTCATTGAGTCAACAATTCACCTGCTGGGTAGCTCTGCAGTTCTCGAGTGCTGTATTGTTGTGTGATGTTCTGGAGTTTGTTTTCATCCCACTAACCGTTACCAGAGGTGAGAGTTCCACAATCTGTACCGAGTACTGGAACCACTTTTGCATTTCAAGTGCTTTTATGCTTAATGTTTCTGTACTTTGGAATTGTGTGCAACTCTCGGGGTTAGGAAATTGCCTCTAATAATAACGGGGCTAAAACCAGCACGTGATACCTGAACTGCCAAACCATTAAATGTAAGTGCAATTTTCTAGTCCTGATTTACATAGTTTATCCTTTTAGATATAATTATTAATGGCATAATGGATCACTCTGATCATTAACTACAAGTACTTAATCTTAAAACATGCTGTAATGGAGTCTATCCAAATGACACCACCGTTTGGAAGTCAATGGACGTTAATAACAGGCTCTCAGATGAGCTGGAATGATTATTGTGTACAACCAATTTGCAGAAGACACGCCCGGACCGGCTGGAAATGCCGTCCTTTGCACGAAACATCAAACCACGAATCCAGAGCAAAATACAAAGTGCTGGAGGAACTCTGTGGAGAGAATGGACAGACGATATTTTGGGTTGGGAACCTTTTTCAGACTGTTTGGCCGAGGTTCTGACTAATAGTGATTGTCATAAGATCATAAGTGATTGGAGCAGAATTAGGCCATTCGGCCCATCAAGTCTACTCCACCATTCAATCATGGCTGATCTACCTCTCCCTCCTAACCCCATTCTCCTGCCTTCCCCCCCTAACCCCTGATACTCGTACTAATCAAGAATCTGTCTATCTCTGCCTTCAAAAGATCCATTGACTTGGCTTCCACAGCCCTCTGTGGCAAAGAACTCCACAGATTCACCACCCTCTGACTGAAGACATTCCTCATCTCCTTCCTAAAGAGATCCTTTAATTCTGAGGCTATGACCTCGAATCCTAGACTCTCCCACTAATGGAAACATCCTCTCCACATCCACACTATCCAAGCCTTTCACTATTCGGTATGTGAAAGGAATGCGGTGCATAGAGTAGAATCGAGCCTGGAGGATCTAGATAGCAGAGAGAGAGAGTAACAGAGTAAATAAAAGCCTGAAGAGGGTCTCAACCAGAAACATCGCCCGTGCATGTTCTCCAGAGATGCTGCCTGACCAGCTAAGTTACTCCAGAATTCTGTGTCTTTATAAATGGGTGTTACTGCTTTAGTTTAGATAACTTTACAAGTACAGCTCAGCCCACCAGTGATTCCCCCATATTAACACTATTCTACACACACTAGAGACAATTTACAATGTTACCATGTCAATTAACCTACATACATGTCTGTCGTTGGCATGCCAAAGGAAACTGGAGCTCCCAGGGAAAACTCACGTGGTCACGGGGAGAATGTACAGACTATGTACAGACAGCACCTGTAGTCAGGATTGAACCTGGGTCACTGGCCCTGCAAGGCAGCAACTCTACCACTGCATCACTGTGCCTCCTCTTCAGGAAGCTGTTTTACTGGGACTACTACACTGCTGGAAATCAAGGGGTAGTTGTGTACAATGTGCAATTGGACTCCCAAGAGGTGTCCCCCTACCTTGGGCTAGCAGTTTGAAGTCATTTATGCTCAGGAAACTCAAGCTGCCAATGTTCGGTGCAAAAAGCTGAAAAATCCATTCATTTCTTTTAAGATCTGCACCGCCGGCCCTGCAGTCTACGGTGCTTCTGGCTGCGGCGGGGACTTTAAATCTTGACCGCCGGCCTGCGGCCTACAACAACTTGAAGCCGCGGTCTCCAGTGAGGAAGAGCCGATCCTGGACTGACTCTGGACTCTGGTCCTGACCACGGGGGGGAAATGGAGGAGGACTGGCCAAATTTTGTGCCTTCCACCACAGTGATGAATGCTGTGGTGGATGTTTGTGTTACAGTTTTATTGTGGTTGTGTGTTCTGTATTATTGTATCGCTGCAGACAACCCAAATTTCCACCAGCCTGGCTGTGTGGCAATAAATTATATCTAATCTAATCTAATCTAATATCAATTTATTTTGTGGATTTGGCATCTTCGGGATGCTCCAAGGACCTTTAGTTTATTTTTGAATGATTTCATCTTGAATATCTCATATCTGTGTTTTGATTATAACGCTCATTACTTTATGTTTTAATGATAAAGGCCGTTGCGTATTGCCTCATTCTGCCTGTCGATGTGGAAATATGAGAGTAATCAGTAACTATACGATACTCTGCAAGTAAACCTGACTTATGGAAAAGTGGAAATTACACCAATGTCCCAAGACATTAGGAGGTGTGCGGACAATTCAAAATGAAGTGGGGGTGGGAAACATAGCGAAAAATGCCCCAGCGAAAATATTATTCAGAGTTATATAATTGACAGTCACACAGACTTGTTGAAAGGCACCATAACCTATAAGCCCAGAAGGATCCTTCAGAAATATATAACATAGTCTCTACCAATGTTATTGCTGAGCTGGTATCCAAGAGGTTCATAACTCACTCTGATTTTATACTGAGCCTGACAACCACAGTGAGATTAGTAGCTTACGATCTGAAAACTGCAGTGTTAGTGCTTCAACATATTCACATATCACAATTAAAGGCCTGTCCCACTTACACGACTTTTCAACATGTTGAAAACTCAGCGTCGACCAGAACAAGGTACGACTCTTTGGGTGACTACTCACGACCATACAGGCTTCACCCCGCGACATGTCGCCAGGGTGTCGCCTGCATGGTCGTGAGAGGTCTCCTAGTCTTGGTTCTTGGTTCTTGGTTTCTTGTTTCCTCCAAAATATTCCAAATGGAATTTAAACTGGAGGTGGTGAAGGGAGGGCTTAAGCCAGAAATGGTTATTGGGAAGAAAGAGCTACTTTAAATTTAGTTGCATCTGGTTGGGTAACTATAGTAGGGTGGAGATTATTCCATGCTTTAATTGTGCGGGGGAAGAACGAATTGCTGTACACATCTATCTTTGTAGCTGGCATCACAAATTGGATCGAATGCCCTCGTCTGCTCCTAATTGGTTTGGGTTTGGTGTAGGTCTTGTAGTCTGTCAAGCTGACCATTTAATATTTTGTAAAAACAGGTCAAACGGTGAGCTTCACGTCTGTCTTGGAGAGGGTTCCACCCCAGAGAATTCAGAAGTTTGGTGACACTCGCTTCTCTCTCATAGGTGTTAGTAACAAATCGAGCTGCCTGTCTCTGGACACGTCCGATGGAAGGAATGTTTTTATTTGTGTATGGGTCCCATGCCGCAACTGCGTAGTCCAAATGAGGTCTAACGAGGGTGAAGTATAGCTTCTCCTTGACAGAAGTTGAATAATGATGAAAGTTGCGCCTCAGAAAGTTTAGGACACCTGTTGCTTTCACCGTTGCACGATGAGTCTGACCATTCCAACGCAGATCATTCTGCAATTTGATGCCAAGATACTTGGTTTGTTTGGATTCTTCAAGGGTGGCACCAAGTATGTTGTAAGATGTTTCGCCTGGATTCCTCTTTCTGGTGACGCGCATAGTTTCACATTTGGAAGGGTTGAACTGCATGCCCCATCGTTGTGACCACTCAACCATAGTATCGAGATCCTTTTGGAGAGCATCTTCATCATCAGCTGACTTAATAGTCACCCAAAGAGTCGTAGCGTCTTTCTGGTCGCCGCTGAATTTTCAACATGTTGAAAGTTTTCGGCGACCTATGACGGTTGCAGTACGATTAATGAGACAGCATTGCAGCTTGCATTGCTGATCAGGAATTGTGCGTCTATGTGTGTAACGCCCCTTGCAGCAGAAGTAGATGGATCGCAATGCCAATAAACATCACAGTCAGATCGCAGTCCTGCCAGATATAACGTCAGTGATTCGGAAAATGCCATCGATTCTACTCAAACACACGAGCTGTCATTTGGCACCATGGATTTGGATGTCAGTGAGAAATCTTCAATTAGTTCCACAGCTTCTTATTTTCGTGTCCATCTTGTTACAAATGTTGACCTCGATGTCATCGTCCGTCCTGAAAAGGACGCAAGCTTCCAGCGATGATGGTGGTGGTAGAATTAGATCAGGATACTTCCAGTTTCCAGCCCCGCGACATTAAATTAAATTAAATTTCTTTATTTATATAGCACATTTTTAGTCAACTTGCATTGACCCCAAAGTGCTTCACATAATTACATCCACACACACAGGCAAAGATGGGTGAAGTGTCTTGCCCAAGGACACACACAGGCAAAGGTGGGTGAAGTGTCTTGCCCAAGGACACAACGACAGTATGCACTCCAAGCGGGATTCGAACCAGCTACCTTCCGGTTGCCAGCCGAACACTTAGCCCATTGTGCCATCTGTCGTCCATGTAGTCAGCTCCAGATTAATTGATATACGATCGTCACAGAACGTTGCTTTGGATAACTTACTGCTTATTGTCTCTAGTTTGTTGTGTTGGCACGGAGATTTGTAGCAGCTGAAGCAACTGTACATTTAGTTGTCTAATCCCATCACCTCTCCCCTGAAGATTGCTCCACTAGAGTTTTCATCTGTGAGTTCTTGGCAGTAGAACTCCTATGAGACCACGCCAGGGCTACTCTTTCTCCCCACTTCATGGCTTATGAATGACCGTATATCGATGCCACAGCTATACAAAGGTACGCACAGTCTGATGGCGGCAAGTGTCTTCATCTTGGTCTTCAATTATCCGCTGAGCAGGCTGCATTTGTTGGTAGACACAAAATGCTGGAGTAACTCAGCGGGACAGGCAGGATCTCTGGAGAGAAGGGATGGGTGACGTTTCGGGTTGAGACCCTTCTTCAGACTGAGAGTCCTGGAGAGTTTGCAGACATCTGTGGAATGAAGACAACTCTTCTGCCCAGTTATGGCCTGAGGCATGCATTGCTGCTCTGGAAATGTATGACACTTACCCTCTCCCTTACTTTTTATCTGTTCCAAAGACCTCAATGACATTCACCATCTATTCTACCTTCAATGCACTGCCTCTGTGAGTAGTGTCGGCTTCAAGTGTTGGAAACTGCACACCATGTTCAACCTGGCGGGGATGGACTAGGATAATCAATAGCATTCAAGAGAGAGCTGGTTAGGGCTCTTAAAGATAGCGGAGTCAGGGGATATGGGGAAAAGGCAGGAATGGGGTACTGATTGGGGATGATCAGCCATGATCGCATTGAATGGCAGTGCTGGCTCAAAGGGCCGAATGGCCTACTCCAGCACCTATTGTCTATTGTCTATTGTCTACTATCAGCTTATCGCTGGAATCATTCAATGAGCTAGCAGCAGGAATTTTCTTCCTAGAATGATCCTAGCACATACTTTCCATGGTCATCCACTTTAGTTCATTCATTGCTTCCCCCAATGGTCTTCCGTCGCTGTCCTATGCTGAACTCCCTCCACCATTTTTCAGCAACTTCTGGCCCTTTCTCTTTCTCTCCTACACATGTTCACTGTCGTTATTCTTCATCTTCCACCGGATCCACTCTTTCAACCAGTTGTTCTTCTTATTCCTGATATTCACCATGGACTGTCAGCTTACCCGTCTCTGCCACCCCCACACCATGCAGGACTCCTGCTGGCGTCCCCTGCTTCTGAGCAAACCATGCTCTCTCTCCCACCCACCTCCCAGCTCATATCCCATCACTAATCTGAACACCAAGCCCAACCCTCTCCTCTCCTCTGTCTCCCGAGTCCCCTTCACCCCACCAGAGTACACCACTGAGCCCTGCCACCCCCACCGGCCGCTTGTCCCCAGATACAATCTTTGCCATGTCCCCCTCCATCCCCTCTGACCTCCCCTCCACCCTGATCCCTCCCATCTTCTTAAGATGCATGGATTGGTCATCTAATTGGCCAAAGTAAATTGCCCCGTGTGTCGGTGAGCTGGTGAACCTCGGGAAAGTTGATGGGGAGACTAAAATGATATTGATGTAACAAGGGTACGATGGCTGGTGAAGACTCAAATGGCTGAAGATCCCATGTCCGTGCTCTGCCTCTGTGAGATCATTCAGGGACCCGTGTGTTTTCACAGAATGAGGAGAGCTGCCCATCCCTGGTGGGTTTTACTGTTTCCAAAGGTCGTGTGCACGGTTTATGTGATGGCTGGTTCCCTCTGACTGTTTGGGGATAGCGATGCAGCCACAACACTCGCTGTTAATCAGGATTCGGATCACAATTGTTTATCATCACGATTATCCAGGTCAGTAGAGGATTGCAGAGACAACCGGACAAGAGTCTTCAATCCTCAGACACACAAATCACTCTTTGCTGCCTGACATAAGGAATTGAAAAATGAAAATAGATTATTTGCTGAAACTCAAATAATATTGAACGAAGAGAGAGAGAGAGAGAGAGGAGCACAGACTCACAACAAGGGAATGGCTACTAAATGAATGGAGTTAAAATTCTGCCATTCAAAAATTCCCCTCACCTCTATCCACCTGCCCGGCTTTATCCTGCACCCAACTATTTTCCAGCTTACTCCTCATGACTACAATTAGCCTGAAGCAGTCCCAACCTGAAACGTTACCTATCCGTGCCCACCAGAGATGCTTCCGTTACTCCAGCACTTCGGATTTGATGCAAGATTCCAGCATCTGCAATTCCTCATGTCACTAAAAATCTAATGAATTGGGAACTGCAATCTTTCAAAAGACTATCAACTATTGGCAAAGTCTTGATCAATGTTCAAAAACAGGACGCACTGTTTAGGTCATTTTCCGTAGCTGAGATGATGTGTATGAAGTGGGAGTTGTGGACACTCGGGATAAATGAGAGATTATTGAACGATCAAATTTATCACAATATGAGATTCACAAATCAGAAAACGTATCAGATATATCATTTTACAAAGGCCGATTTTAAGGGACTGTGAGGGAAATTAAAAATTGAAGGTATTTGTTCTTAAACACTTTGACAGAGAGCAAGATATAACATTGGGGATCAAAAGCTTAATTTGTGACCTTAAAGGATTAACAAATTAATCATAAATTGAAGAAGAAGTAAGAAATAAATCTAAGGCAGAATTTTGAAGAGGTTTGCTGCGATCTACATGTAGAAACCATTTAAATGGTTATTCAACAGATAGAAGCAATGAAAGAGCATAATCTGTTAATATACTAAGGCTTCACCAATTCACTAAAGATGAATGAAATGCTCTCCATAAATCATGATAATCCCAGTAAAATAAATAGCTCTACCATACATCAAAGAAATGGAAATCAAGAAGATTAAAATGGTTTGAATCGAGGAAACCTGCTGAAATAAATGATATTGATCCCCAGGCAATAAGAGAGAAGGAATGAAATTTGCAAACTGATTATGTCTCCGGTGAACATTCAGAAACGGACTAACTTGGGGTCTGCTTTCATGAAAGTTGGTGGAACAAACCACGGCACGAACAGGCAATTGGTCTAACACCAAAATACAGTCGTAGAGCCATAAGGCACAGCAACAGGTCCCTTCACCCAATCTGTTCTGACCAAGATGTCCCATCTAAGCTTGGCCCATTTCCCTGCGTTTGCCACATATCTGTCCACAATTGGCTGGAGACTCAATCAGCAGGCAACACACTGGCACAGCGGTAGAGTTGCTGCCTTACAGGGTTTGCAGTGCTGGAGAAGCGGGTTTGATCCCGACCACGGGTGCTGTCTGTATGGAGTTTGCACATTCTCCCTGTGACTGCGTGGGTTTTCTCCTAGATCTTCGGTTTCCTCCAACACTCCTAAGATGTGCAGGTTTGTGGGTTAATTGGCTTGGTACAAATGTAAATTGTCCTTAGTGTGCGTAGTATAGTGTTAATGTGCGGGGATTGTTGGTCTGTGCGGACTCGGTGGTCCGAAGGGCCTGTTTCTCTAAACTAAACTAAACTAAACTAAACTAAACTAAACTAAACCTTCTTGAATTGCCTCATAACACTTGTATATGAAGCTTCTGGTTATGGGGATCGCTGAACCAAATATGCTCTTATTTTACAGACATTTTACGGACATCCTGTCCACATTTGAAAGACGGTTCTCACCTCCCCACGTACGGAGGAATGGTGGCACAGCGGAAGAGTTGCTGCCTTACAGGTTCGATCCTGACTATGGGTGCTGTCTGTACGGAGTTTGTATGTTCTTCCAGTTACAGGAACAGGGCTATGTCTGGGAATTGCATGGCATGTTACTCACTTTTACCCAGAGTCGGTGAATGATGAGTCATGGAGTCCTGCAGCACGTAGAACAGGCCCTTCGGCCTAATTTCTCCATGCTGCCCAGACTGTCCCATCTACACTAGTTCCATCTGGCCAATTTTCACCCATTTCCCACTAAACCATTCTTGTCCATGTACTTGTCCAAATGTCTTTTAAATGTCGTTATAGTGAGAGGAAAAAGTTTTAATAGGAACATGAGGGGCAAATTTCTAACTACAGAGGGAGGTGGGCATATGGAATGAGCTGCTAGAGGAGGTAGCTGAGGCAGGTATTATAACAACATTTAAAATAAATTTGGACAGGTACATGGATAGGAAAGGTTTAGAGGGATATGGACCAAACACGGGCAGGTGGGTCTAGTGTGAATGAGGGAATGTTGATGGCATGGGCAAGTCGGGCTGAAGGGCCTATTTCTGTGTTATATGACTTCATGACTTTAAGTGACTCATGTCCTGACATCAGAAAACGTTTCCACACTCTACAAGGCACAAGTTTGGACTGTGATGGAATACTCTCCACTTGCGCAGACAAGTGCCGCTCCCATGACACTCAGATAGATAGCTTGTCAAAGCAGCCCATGTAAACAGTACTCCAGTCATGACCCTAAACATGCATTCCTTCCTCTATAGTGGCTGCGGTGAGTTCATCCACAAAATGCATTATATTTGGATTTGTATCGGTTTCTTGTCACATGTACCAAAATACAGGAAAAAAATGTTTTGCATGCTATCCGGGCAAATAATACTCTGTGTGAACATAATCAATGAGTATAATTACACTCCTCATATAATATGACAGCTGTGACTTCTACTGCCAAGGGGCAAGGTCTTTAAGCATGTGGAACATCACCGCCCGATTATTATCTTCCAAGTCACGTAGCTTCCTCAAGTGGAAATATATAAATATTTCTACATTGATGGTGGGTCAAATCCTGTAACTGCTGAACTAACGCATGTTAGAACGAACTGGAGATGCTGGTTTGCATTGAAGATAGATACAAAATGCTGGAGTAACTAAGCGGGTTTGGAGAAAAGAGATTCACCAGAGATGCTGCCTGACCCGCTGAGTTACTCCAGCATTTTGGGTCTAACTCCTGAACTAACAGTGTGCAAGCACTTCCACTTAAAGGATTGCAATGGTCCAAGAAGGCCACTCACCTCGACCTTCTCAAGGACCATTAATCGTGGGGAATAAATGTCCTCTGTATTGCATTTAGTTCTAGGCTCCATATCTCAGGAAGGAAATTTAGGATGTTTACAGAACAGGTTCATAACAATGTGATAACAAGCAACTGCAGAGATGGTGGGAAGGAAGTGGGGTTGAAATGAAAGGGGAGGGTTCATGGGGGAGGAGAAAGGCGGTTGATGTTGGAATGGAGTAGCGGGGTTGAGAATGGAGCGGCTGGGCTTGTATACTCTGGAGTTTAGAAGGATGAGAGGGCATCTTATGATCACATTGAATGGCGGTGCTGGCTTGAAGGGCCAAATGGCCTACTCTGCACCTATTGTCTATTGTCTAATGTGGGTTAGTTACTAACAAATGGAAAATTAATCGTTCATATTGTTGGGGTCTAAGCGCTTTGTGATTAGAACAGGGTGTTTTCAAGTATTTGCGTTAATCCATCTGGACAAATTGGTGACAAACAGTCTAATATTGGACTGGGTGCAATGGTGACAAACGCATTTCTCAGTGTCAGCTACCGGTCCAGTCAGCGACCAGCTGATCGCTTCCTGTCAGAGGGCTCCCCTTCCTGCCGCTATTGTGTCCGATCAACTGACCAAACACATTTTACCTCATTCTTATTACAATATGACGTACAATTGTACAGACAATTCATGCCGTGTAATTTGTCACTTCCTGTAAAGGTAATTTGTATGAAAGTAGCCAAATTTGTGACAAGCATTTATTGAATGTTTAGCACCTAAGATAGATCCAAATTGATGCAGCAACCCGAAGGATAGTTCAGCATGACAATATGACCCAACCAATCCTCCTCCTATGAAACCGAACCACTTTGCTACCTATTGACACAATTGATTGAAAAATTGTGGGTTACAGCAACTCCTCCAACATAATCGGTACAGTGGCGAGGCTGGTAGAGCAGCTGCCTCACAGCGCCAGAGACCCAGGTTCAATCCTGTACCAGGTGTAGCCTGTGTGGAGTTTGTACATTCTTCCTGCGACTGCTCGTGTTTCTCCGGGTGATCCCGTTTCCTTCCACATCCCAAAGATGTGCAGGTTTGTAGATTAATTGGCCTCTGTAAATAGCCCCTGGTACGTAGGGAGTGGATGAGAAAATGGAAAAACTTGGAACCAGTATGAACAGGTTGGCATTTGGCTGTTCTCCTTGTGACCTCGTTGGTTTTCTTTGGGTGCTCTGGCATCCTCCAACATCCCAAAGACGTGCGGGCCTGTAGGTTAATAGGTCTCTGTTAGTGGGGGGGGCGCCATCTTGGGGCACGGTTGCCTAGCCAGCAGCTGTCTGTCTTTTTCACTCTTTTCCTTAATTTTTAGTGAGTTTTATGTTTTGTTTTTAGGAGGTCTAGGCTTTTTTATGTGGGGGGAGGGGGGGGGGAGGGGGAAACAACTTTCTAGGTCCCTACTTGGTCGGAGAGGCAGCTTTTCTCCGGGCTGCACCGTCGACCCGCCCTCGTGGCCTACCAGCGGGCTTGGAGCGGCGTTTTCCTGTGGGACCGCCCAGCACCTTCGGCTTCGGTGGCGGCACAGCGCTGGAGCACTACCGCGGAGCGGAGCGGGCGATGCCTTGCCTGGGTCGTCGCGCTGGAGCTCCGGTGAGCTGAGACTGCCGAGAATAACATCGCGGAGCTGCGGGTCTGTGGAGCGGGCAGCTGTGGGTGGCGGCGCTGTCTTTAACATTGGGAGCCTGGGATCGCTCGATGAGATCGCCAGTGGTGGAGCTCCAACCGTCGCGGCCTTGTCGGCTTCGGAAGCCGCGGTCTCCGGTAAGGAAGCGCCCATTCCAGGTGTCCCAAGCCGCTGTGAGGACTCTCCCGACACCGGAGCAACAGCACCCGGCGAGAACGGCCTGGAACATCAGGCCTTCGT
The DNA here is from genome assembly GCF_010909765.2 of Amblyraja radiata. NCBI lineage: Eukaryota > Metazoa > Chordata > Chondrichthyes > Rajiformes > Rajidae > Amblyraja > Amblyraja radiata. The sequence continues at coordinate 20,436,642 of NC_045988.1, forward strand.
AGAGGCAACTGTGGAGGCCTCAATAGGCCCGACTATGGTTGAACTGGGGTTGGGGACTGGACATTGTGCCTTCCCTCATGGTGGGAGCCATTGTGGGGGGATGTTTTTATGTTAAAGATTCTTATTGTTCCGTTTCCAAGATGGTTGCCGGAAGGGAGAGCGAACGCTGGCGCGATTAGCTGCCGCTGCTCTCTCTTTGAATTGTGTATTGTTGATGTCTTTACTATTTTATTTTTTTTTTTTTTTGTTATTTTTTTTTGTTTTGTTTCATTCCGCTTACATGTTTTGCAATCTGTTTACTAAATTTTGTAAGGTGTCCTTGAAAGGCGCCCATAAGTATAATGTATTATTTATTATTATTATTCTGTAAATTGCCTCCAGTGTGAGGCGTGGATGTCAGAGTGGAGGAACATGGAATTAGTGTGAACTGCTAATCCAGGTGTCGGCAACCTACAGCCCACGGGCTGGATCTGGCCCGTAACCCAAAATCATTTGGCCTGCAGGCGTATTTTTTTCCAATTATTTTTCGCAACCTGAGAGCTGTAGCCAGTCCCTGGGATTCGAGGTGATCTGGGAACTGCAGCTTGTCCCGGGGCATTCAGGCAACCTGGGTGCTACAGCTATTCCCAGGGCACGCAGGAGACCTGGGCGCTACCGCTAGTCCCAGGGCATGCGAGCCGACCTGAGAACTGCAGCTAGTCGCAGGGCAAGCGAGGGACCTGCGAACTGCAGAAAACTAATTGAAAAACACGTGAAAACTAATGCAAAAAACACCAAGTGTCACACTATGGTGATAGATGTGGCCCAGCATCCGTTCACAGACATGGCCCCTGGCCCCTATGCAGAACAAGGTTGTAGACTTCTGCGCTAATCAATGGTTGGCAAAGACCCAGTGGGCCGAAAGGCCTGTTTCCATGCTGTATCTTTCAATCAATCAACCAAACTTAACGTGGATAATGAAGTATTCTGGGCACAGTCATAGGATCATAAGTGATAGGAGTAGAATTAGGCCTTTCGGCTTATCAAATGTACTCCGCCATTCAATCATGCTGATCTAACCCCATTCTCCTGCCTTCTCCCCATAACCTCTGGCACCTGTACTTATCAAGAATCTATCTACAGTACCTCTGCCTTAAAAATATCCACTGACCTGGCCTCCACAGCTTCTGTGGCAAATAATTCCACAGATTCACCACTGACTAAAGAAACTTCCCCTCATCTCCTTCTTAAAAGAACATCCTTTAATTCTGAGGCTATGACCTCTAATCCTAGACTCTCCCACTAGTGGAAACATCCTCGCCACATCCACGCTATCCAAGCCTTTTACTATTCTGTATGTTTCAATGAGACCTCTCCTCATTCTTCTAAACTCCAGCGAGTACAGGCCCAGTGCCAGCTGTCTAATGGTGAGCTAAGATGCTAAATAAATGCCAATTGTTTCAAAGCTGGTGATACGATGGCTGCACTTTCAGGTCCACCAGAGGATGAATAACTGCTGTTCCCTGCACTATTTTTAAACTGAATGCAAAGGCGTGTGTGGGCTGAGAGGTGACCCAGCAAACAGGAACTTGCCCAATTTCTGATCCGCCGCCGCTCCAGGAGTCTGTTTAGCCTGTGAAAGATTATGCGAACATGGCCATTTCAAAATGGTGAGTTTTAAATTCCAATACCAACCTCTGAGCTGAGAGTGGGTGTTGCAAGAGGCTGGAAATTGTCAGCTGAACAGCTGAAGAAATAATGAGAGGTACCAGGACATACGTGGGTATATGGAATGTGCTGCTGCAGGAGGTAGCTGAGGCAGAAATATTATCAACATTCAAAAGACATTTGGACAGGCACATGGAAAGGAAAGGTTTAGTGGGGTATGGGCCAAACGTGGGCAGGTGGGACAAGTGTAGATGGGGAATCTTGGCTAGCATGGGCAAGCTGGGCCAAAGGGCCAATTTCCGTGCTGTATGACTATGACACGTTGGTTATTACAGTTTAGTTTATTCTCACGTGTACCGAGGTACAGCGAAAAAATGTTGTTGCGTGCGATGCAGTCAGCAGAAAGACAATATATGATTACAATCAAGCCATTTACAGTGTGTAGATACATGATAAGGGAATAACGTTCAGTGCAAGGTAAAGCCAGAGTTTAAGAAGATCATAGTTTAAGTAAGAAGGTTTAGGCGGTCACAGTGGCGCAGGGGTAGAGTTGCTGCCTTACAGCGAATGCAGCGCTGGAGACCCGCGTTCGATCCTGACTACGAGTGCTTGTCTACACGGAGTTTGTACCTTCTCCCCGTGACCTGCGTGGGTTTTCTCCGAGATCTTCGGTTTCCTCCCACACTCCAAAGAAGTACAGGTTTGTAGGTTAATTGGCTCGTTAAATGTAAAAATTGTTCCTAGTGGGTGTAGGATGGTTAATGCGCGGGGATCGCTGGTCGGGCGCGGACCCGGTGGATCGAAGGGCCTGCTTCCACACTGCATCTCTAAACTAAACTAAAAATGCCGCTGTAGGAGTAGAGATTTTAGAGCGTTGAGCGATTGTAATATGTGATTGTAGATCTGCTTCTGTGGCAAGCACGCAAATAGTCGCCTGGGTTGGGCATCATCACGGTACGTTCACCAACAGGTGATCGGTCTCATGATCATCAGCCAGGTAAGCACTGTGGGGTGCTGCTTGAAGATGATACAATTATGTTGTTAGTGCAAGTTTATAACGGGCTAAAGAATGCAGCAACAGTTGCCTACAATCATGGGAAACCAACATACGAACAATCCAAGTGTCCAAGATGCCACTTTTCTCTTTACCAAGACTCTGTAAATTGACGTTAAGCTGTGACAGCGGCCATTGCGTGGCACGGTGGCACAGTGCTAAAGTTGCTGTTTTACAGCGCCAAAGCCCCAGGTTCGATCCTGACTATGGGTGCTGTCTGTATGGAGTTTGTACGTTCGCCCTGTGAATGCGCGGGCTAACTCTGGTTGCTCCGGTTTCCTCCCACTTTCCATTTTGTACCTTAATTGCCTTCGATAAAATAGTGTAGGATAGTGCTAGTGTAAGGTAATCGCTGGTCAACACAGACTCAGTGGGCAGAAGGGCCTGTTTCCACACTGTATCTCGAAACTAAACTAAACCTGCTATACCTCTTTCATACCGAGGAACGCAAGTGCCTAGTGGACAAGTCATGGTCACCTTGGTCGTCAAAGTGTGTCTGGGCATGAGTATGGAAGGAGATGGGTTTTTTTACAGTGGTTACAGGCTTTGAAGGCATCGACAGATAAAACATGCCCCTCTCCAATAAGGGCAACTTCCCAGCCGCATCATCATCTCTCGCAGATGGACAGTGGCCGACTCACCCCTTACAGACCCAGAATACCCATCCTGGCAACAACATTACTCATTGGGTTGGTCCAGCTACGATGTGGTGCCTTTGAAGACATTCTGCAACAGGGGTCCTCGCAGAAGAACATGGCTTTGCCCCAAAGTCCCTGACTCTCCCGGAGACCCGCTACACCTTCAACACTTCCAATAGAGTGCAGGCAGTGGAGCAGCCTCTCAGGTAGATGCTACTGAAGGCACTCCTAGTCTGTGCACTAGGACTTGGACAGTACTCGCAGCCAGTGTTAACATTAGCCACTCAAGTCTTTCAATTTCAACAGAGTATCCTTTTAAATAATAAATCGAAATGGGATCACGGTGCACTGTATGCCCAGCTAGTGTATTGATGAAGTTGTTTGGAACCTAAACTGGTTCAAATGCATTACAGTATAACCAATATACTGCATGCATTACACAATAAATGAAGTGACTGTCGAATCCTGGAAAATTGGGAAACCATCCAGCCAAGCACTCACTCCAATTTTACAATTGGTAGACTGCATATAGAAATGATTGCAAAATTGGGTATGATCAAAATTGGATTTAGTTTAGTTCAGAGATGCAGCGTGAAAATAGGTCCTTCAGCCCACAGAGTCCACGCCGACCACCAATCTCCCGTTCACACTAGTTCTATGTTAAAACTGTTTTGCATCCTTACACACGAGAGCCAATTTACAGAACCTACAAACTTGCACATCTTTGGAGTGTGGGAGGGAACCAGAGCACCCGGACAAAACCCACGTGGTCACATGGAGAATTTACAATCTGCACACAGACTGCGGCAGTAGTCAGGATCAATCTTGGGCCTTTGGTGCTGTGAGGCAGCAGCTCTACTGCTGTACCACTGAGCCACCCCAATTGAATATTACTTTTAAAAGATCAACACTAGACCCTCCTCCAGACTTTCTTTCCCTCTCTATAAATATCAAGCCAAGGTTTTGCTCAATGTTTCAGTATTGGAATTTAAAACTCACCATTTTGAAATGGTCATGTATGCACCATCTTTCGCACGCTAAACGGACTCTTGGAGTGGTGCATCAAGCAGGGAAATTGCATTAATGCCACTCTCTCAGTGCAAGTTGTGAAACCTGCTTCACTTTTGCATCATACCTCTTTTTAACGGGACCCTTTTGGCAAAAATAAACATATGGTACCGTGACAGAGAACAACCAAAATAAATAAGATCATTGATAGACACAACGTGCCGGAGTAACTCAGCGGATCAAGCGGCATCTCTGGAGAAAAAAGGATGGGTGTCGTTTCGGGTCAGGACCCTTCTTTGGACTGAAAGTAGAGGGGAGGGAACTGGAGGTAGGAAACAGCCAAAACAAAGCAGAGCCTGCAACAGATGATCAAGGAAGGGAGGAGCCTATGATGGCCTGTTGCTGTCTTGGGAAGAGGTGATAACAAAGGGATAGGTGGATGCAAACAGTGGAACTAGTAGGATGACTAGGGTGGGGGAGGGAGGGAATGCAAGGGTAACTTGAAATTAGAGAAATCAACGTTAATACCGCTAAAAAATGCCGTTTGTGCTGTTATTCTCCTCACTGTTGGGAGGTCAGCTGGTTTGCTTACAGCCCCAGTGAATTCAAACTGGTCTCAACCATTTACCCTGCATACACTCACTCTACGCACAGTGATCTTAGCACCAATTTTTAAAACTTTTTTTAATATTGTTTCATTCATATTGAAAGTGATAAGTACAGTTAGATTTACACTCAGAATGGAAAAAAAACATATTGTCAATACTAGGTGTTCAGAGAAAAATAACGTTTTAAGTATGCCACGTGAACCTTCTCTATCCAATCACTTTATACACTTTAATTGTTTTATACGATCACCAGCAATGGGCAAGGGACGATGGACAAAGAGTTGTCTTTACTGAGCTTGGTCACCAGTGGTTTAGGCCTGCTGGTGCAGTATGTTGTTTTGCTTGCCGCTCCACGTCAGCTTTCAGACGCAATTTTATTTAAATACATCGGTTAGATTAATTAGTAAAGAGATAAATTAAAAGCTGATGCATACTTGTGGGTTTCAGACACCCCAAGAACAACAGCCTGGCTTTTGAGTTTAAATCCCATCTCCACCTCCCCTCCCCCCCCGCTAATCCCTCTCCCCCATCCAACTTCTGCTGCCTTTCTATACAATCTACAAGTCGATGTTTAGCCATTCTTCAATCACAGGTTACTAACATCAGGCTGTACACGTTTTAAATGAGCAATAATCGCGCCTCGGGTAAACCTCATTGGTTACATTACTGCTTCAGCACAAAGCTGCTGTCTGTTCCGTTGCTCGATCTTCGATTTTCAAGGGATGGGAAGTTTGGATAAATCTTCCCAACACTTCATGGTTCCACCCTAATGAGTTTCCTAAAGAGGCTACGCCGACTACACATGGAACCATGCAGCACCTGGAGATGTGCAGCTCTGTCCAGATTGAATTGTAGATGACTGCGTAGAGCACCCAGGATGCCAGTAACCAAATGTCCGCAACCCGTGCACATCCTTTACTACCTCATGGATCTGGCTCCTTAGATTTCTGTATGTACATGGATGGGCCACGTCCACAGGGTATTCAGTCATGCTCCTTCTCAAACTTTGACCATGGTGAGACCATCGGCATCCACTGGCAAGTTCAACAGTCCAACTTTTTCCACCTTCTTCCTCACGGCAAAGCTCTTGTGCACCGGAGCTCCGACTGTTGCAAAGGACACGTGTACTGCACTGAGAGTAGGGTTCACCTGCATATCCAGCCCGGAGGTGTATACATCTACAAAACACAAACCAGTCAATGAATGAATGAATGAAACATTATTGTCAAATGTACTTGGGTACAGTGAAATGCTTTGTTTCCATACAACCTTTGGCACTGAACAGTGCTATCTACTGCCTGCTACCTCCCGCTCCCTCCCCGTCTTTCTTCCTTTCAAGCACCCCCCCCCTCCCCCCCCCCCCCCCCCCCCAGGCATTCCCCTTCGATCCGTTCATTCTTGGCAACCCCCCCACCTGCCAAGTTCCCCATCGTTCTCGGTGGCCCACTAGTGAGTTGGTTCATTTCAATGATGAATGACTCTTCCGATCCTCCTACCGAAAGCAACAACAGGATTGCATTTCCCTCTTCTTAACTTAACTATCTAGCTTTGCTTGGATCACAATCCCATTGATTGGAATAGTCTCCCATTACTTTGTCCTGTGTAATTCACAAATGTCTGAATGAGCAGCCTCACAGTTCCGTGCACTGTTTTCAAGCTAAGACATTAAAGGGGCTGTCCCACTTGGGCGACCCAATCCGCGAGTTCTGGCGAGTTTGCCCTTGTCTCATACTCGCAGCATGGTCGACATGAGGTCATAGGAGGTCTGTAACTCTCCTTCATGCTCGAGAAAGTCCCCGTGTACTCGAGGCCTCAGCTAGGTCACGACGTATTTTTCAACATGTTGAAAAATGTCCACGAGTAAAAAAAGGGCGCCATGGAAAAGAATTGATACTTTTTTTACTCGTAGGTTTAATCGTAGTAGGACATAGTAGGTCGGCATGTTAGTCGTAGATAGTTGAGGGTAGTCGAAGGTAGTTGAAGATACTCATAGATAGTCTTCATCATAGTCGAAGGGAGGTCGAAGGAGGTAGTCTTCACTCCCCACTATTCGGTGTCCAATTTTCCCGAAGTTAGTCGTGGCTAGTCGAAGCTAGTCTTCTACATAGTCGAAGGAGGTCTTCAACATGACATTTTTTCAATCTCTCCTAAACTCGCCAATTAGGTCACTGAAGTGGGACAGCCCCTTGAGGCATAGCCTCATCTGTTCACATTAGAAGCTTCAGCTGACTACACTTCAAAAGTTTAAATTGGCTGTGAAGTTGGAATAACCTGTGGTCATAAATGTTGCTATTTGGATGCAATTTATTTCCTGCTTGCTTATTATTACAATCCTCATAAAGGCCAACATAGTGTAACTTACTTTGCTGCTATCCATTGTATTTCTAAAGCAAAAATCAATATTGCATTTGCTATAATCTTTTACCCTGCTCATAACCTATTTAATACTAGTGAAATGTCCTCTCCGTGAATCAGAAATCAATAAACACTGTTAGAGATGAGTTATCTAAATCAAGCCTTTGTTACAAATCTGCACAGTGTAATTAGTCCATCGTACTTCAAGTGAAACAAGTTCTACACACAGTCGCCTATCTACATTGTTTTATGATTTCATCAACTTGCAATCTTGGCTTGTTTAATAAAAGATGATAATCTCTAAAAACTCTGTCGGAATCGTATAAGCATTCTAGGCAGAATTATCTTCTTCAACAGCCAGGTGGCGCTGCTGGTAATGTTGCTGCCTCACAGCACCAGAGACCCATGTTCAATCCTGACCAGACCTCGGGTGCTGCCTGTGTGGAGTTTGCACATTTTCCCTGTGACCATGTGAGTTTATTCCGGGTGCTCCGGTTTCTTCCCAGATCCCCAAGATTAAGATTAATTGACTTCTGTAAATTGCCCCTAGAGTGTAGGGAATGGATGCAAAAGTGGGATAACATAGAAATAGTGTGAATGGTTTGCGTGGGTCACATGTCATAGGTGCAGAATTAGTCCACTCGGCCCATCTAGTCTGCTATGCCATTCAGTCATGGCTGATCTATCTTTCCCTCTCAATCCCATTCTCCTGCCTTCCCCCATAACCTTTGGCGCCCGTACTAATCAAGTACCTGCCAATCTCTACTTTAGCAATGTCTATCTTGTCATATTGGATCTTTACCAAGAGGCATCAAACTCACACTGGCCGACCAATGCATAATATCACAGCAAAGAAAGGATGAGGAGAAAACCAAAGATGGATGGTTGCTATGGTATCACAATTATTTTTTTTACTATAAATCTACCTCTATAAAACTTGCCGCTAATAACTTGGGGGGGAGGAGTGGGGAAGGAAGGAGTGGGGGGGGAGGGGTGTGGTGATCTACACTTGCCTCCCCACTGACAGAACATTATTATTGAAGGAGTATCATGCAATGAAGGGATATGAGCTGAGAATGGTTAATACAGATAAATGCAAAGTGAAGTCTAACCAGGGCAGGACCTTCACAGTGAATGGCAGGGCCCTGGGGAGTATTGGAGAGCAGAGGGGTCTAGGAGTCCAGGTACATAGTTCCCTGAAAGTGGCATCACAGGTAGATAGGATGGTCAAGAAGGCTTTCGGTACATTGGCCTTCATCAGTCTGGGTATTGAGTATGTGTAAGAAGGAACTGCAGATGCTGGTTTAAACCGAAGATAGACACAAAAAGCCAGAGTAACTCAGCGGGCCAGGCAGCATCTCTGGAGACGTTTCGTGTTGAGACTCTTCTTCAGACTGAAGAAGGGTCTTAACCCTTTGAGATCCAAGTAAACAAGGTTACGTATTCTCCACCATAAACCCCTGACCCATGCCAGGATGAGAGCCCAGCAATCTACAAGTTTGTAATTCTTTCTAAGTCCCCGCTCAATGAATGGATCTCGACTTTAAGCAGCACAATGCTTGTACCAGTGGTGCACTTGTCCTGCTGTTGTTGGTCGGATGGATTCCTGAAGGGTTTGTTGGGATCTTTTCCAAGGGCTATGGGGTTCCTCCTTGCAACTTCCACCTTCTGTGCGATTTTCTCTTCTATTTCATCTGCCCAAGACAGATTCCAATCCCAAATCGGAGCCGGGTCAGATTCCGGATACACACTCATGACCTCTGATCCTGAACCCTCTGGATTGTAGGACACATTGTCAGGGAAGGTGTTCGGCAGAAAGGACGTTGAAGAGAGAGCTAGAATTGGAGAAACAAATGGATTAGAATCAATGCCATTTTACAGCATGGAACATGATCAACATCATTAAAAACGATTGCATTCAACTAGTTCATTGAGTTTATTAATGTCACTCGTACTGACGTACAACAAAAAGCTTTTGTGTCGCATGCTATCCAGGCAGCGGAAAGACCATACATGATCACAGTTAGCCATTCACAGTGTACAGGTACAGGGTAAAGGGAATAACATTTAGTGCAAGATAAAGTCCACTAAAGTTTGATTAAAGATAGCTCGAAGGTCTCCAATGAGGTAGATGGCAGGTCAGGCCCACTCTTTAGTTAGTGATAGGATGGTTCAGTTGCCTGATAACAGCAAGAAAGAAATAGTCCCTGAATCTGGAGATGTGCGTTTTCAAATGTGTACCTCTTTCTGATGGGAGAGGGGAGAAGAGGGATGGCTGGGGTGAGACTGGTCCGGGAGCTGCAAATAGTCGACCAAGGGCAGACCATCAGACTTAAATACCAGGAAGACATTAAAATAGAGGTGATAGGTGAGAATGTAACCACAGAGGCCAAAGGTTGACAATATTGATGGCATAAGAGACATATGGAGTAGAGACAAGGGAAGAGAATTATCATTGAGGGCTTAATTCTGCTCACTTGCTCATGGAAAAATACCTGTGCCTTGGAATTGAGGCACACACACGCACATAGCGGCTGAGGGTACATATAGGAGGGGAAGTGCATGAAGCAAGAGATAAAGGAGCATGTGTTCAAGAAGGAACTGCAGATGCTGGAAGATCGAAGGTACACAAAATTGCTGGAGAAACTCAGCGGGTGCAGCAGCATCTATGGAGCGAAGGAAATAGGCGACGTTTCGGGCCGAAACCCATGGGCAGGGGAAGGGTGCGGAGACAAAGGAACGCAGAGGGAGCGCTTTACCAAGGCAGTTTCAGAAGGGTGATGTTTTATGAGAACTGCGTATTTAATGGGGAACAAGGATTTTAGGCTGGATCAGAAATTTAGCGTCTAAATATCATGATTTATTGGGTAATTGCAAAATCCATTTAAATTGGGGTCAGGGTTAAATTGGGATCAGAGAGGCACAGCTGTTAGAGACGCTGACATCAGATGCTGCCCGGGTGGAGTTTGCACGTTCTCCCTGTGTCCATGTGGGTTTCCTCTTGGTGCTCCAGTTTCCTCCCACATCCCACAGGTTTGTCGGTTAATTGGCCTTTGTAAATGGCCCCATGGTTGAAGGATTCAGAAAGTGGGATCACATAGAACTAGTTTAAATGTGTGATCGATGGTCGGTGTAGACTCTGTGGGCTGAAGGGCCCCTTCCATGCAGTATCTTTCTAAATCAATCTATCCCACATCACAGAGATGCTTGGGTTTTTGGATTAATTGGACTCTGTAAATTGCCCTTATGTGAGTTGGTGAGAAAGTGGGATGAAATAGGACTGGTGTGAGTGGGTGATCGATGGTCGGCATGGACTCAGAGGGCCAAAAGGCCTGCTTCCAAGCTGTATCTCTAAATTAAATACATTTAAACTGCTGACTCAGCTGCAATAGGGAACCTAGCCTACGTTGCTCCATATGGCAGTGTATTCCTTGGGGAAGGACCTTTGCTCAGTAAGCCATTGAGGAACGCTCTCTCCACAATCAATGCCATTTTAATCATAAACCAATGCGTGTAAACTAGACAGGGCAGCTTGAAGCACGCACAACTCCTGTGAGGATTGTATCATCACTTTGCTCAAGCATAGTGCGGAGCGAGACCTGGGTTGACGGGATACAGAGAGCAGATTTAATTAATTGGACCACTATCTGTTGCCTAATCAGCATTTCCATGGCGCATGCTCGGAACAAAGCTTAATGTAGCTGTAAATATCCCATTCTGAGCGGCACAAAATGACCAATAAACCCTGACCCCAATTTAAATGCATCTTACAATGGCCCAGTAAATGGGAAGACAAGCAATCCAATAAAATAGGACATTTATGTTTCATTTAATCCTTGTACTGCTGCACTCGGAAAACAGGCCTGATGCAAAGGTCAAAAGAATAGGTTTATCATCGTGACATGCATACCATCCAGTCCATTTGTAAAGACCCGGTGCGGTGGTACAGTGGCGTAGCAGTAGGCTTGCTGCCTAAAATAATGCCCCTGTCCCACTTAGGAAACCTGAACGGAAACCTCTGGAGACTTTGCGCCCCACCGAAGTATTCCGTGTGGTTCCCGGAGGTTTTTTGTCAATCTTCCTACCTGCTTCCACTACCTGCAACCTCCGGCAACCACCTGCAACCTCTGGGAACCGCACGGAAACCTTGGGTGGGGCGCAAAGTTTCCGTTCAGGTTTCCTAAGTGGGACAGAGGCATTACAGCGCTTGCAGACCCGGGTTCGGTCCCGTCTACGGGTGCCGTCTCTACGTAGTTTGTACGTTCCCCCCGTGACCAAGGATTTTCTCCGAGATCTTCGGTTTCCTCCCACATTCCAAAAACTACAGGTTTGGCTTTTTATAAATGTAAATTGTCCCGAGTGTTTGGAGGATAGTGTTAATATGCGGGGATCGCTGGTCGGCGCGGATTAAATGAGCCAAAGGGCCTGTTTCCGCGCTGTATCTTTAAACTACACGAAATTACAAACTTCAAAGCAGCCTCAAAAGGGTCAGTAACAAAAATGTGGGGTGCAAGGAAGGTGTGGGGTGGGGTGTGGATGGGGAGATATGTGAGTGGGTGGGGGAGAAGACCATTGTGTCTCGGTGAAGACCATGCTGAGAATTCTTCCTGTCAGTAATTCTGTATCTGTATGCCTTCGAAGGCTCGATTGTCATCATGTATTGTCTTTCCTCTGACTGGTTAGCACGCAACAAAAGCTTTTCACTGTCCCTCCGTACACGCGACATTAAACTAAACCAAACTAAGCTAATTCAGGTTTGAAATTCCGTCATGTGTCTATCCACACCTCCATTGAGAAACCAATCAAGTTCACCCATACCTCTAGAAACAGTTGCAATCGTTCACTACTCAAAGGACCCATGGTGTTATAAAGTTAAAATCTTACCCCAGACACCCAATGATACAAGATGTAGAAACAAGGAACAGCAGATGCTGGTTTACACTAAATACACAAGGCACTGCTGTAACTCGACAGGTCAGGAAGCATTCCTGGAGAACATGGATAGGTGACGTTTCGGTTTGGGACCCTTCTTCAGAAATGTCCCGACCCAAAATATCACTTATCCACTTTCACCAGAGATACTGCCTGACCCGTTGAGTGACCCAAGGATACAACCTTATCATTTCCATGCAACACTAAGCAATGTGAAACATTAGATGAAGATGCAAAACAGCTCATTATTTTATTTGAAATGGAGATCTGGAACCATGGTCAATAGTTTTACCTAAACCAAATTAAGTTTAGTTTAGTTTAGACTTTAGAGATACAGCACGGAAATCGGCTCATCGGCCCACTGAGTCCGCACTGACCAGAAATCACCCCATACACTACACACTAGGAGCTATTTACAATTCACAGAAGCCAATTAAGCTACAAACATGTACGTCTTTGGAGTGTGGGAGGAAACCAGAGCACCCAGAGAATCTCTACACAGTCACAGGGACAACGGAGAAACGCCATACAGACTGCACCCACAGTCAGGATCGAAACCTAGTCTCTGGCGCTGTAAGGCAGCAACTCTACCGCTGCGCCATTGTGACGTGCCATCAGGTCATCTAGTTGTCTGGTCATCTAACCTCACTGGTGGAAGTTTGCCTAATGGGGAAATGTCAGGTATATTTCCTACATGATAACAATAACAAAATAGATTTATTTTTTTAAATGGAGATAGATAAAAATCTAAAATAAAAACAGAAAATGCTGGAATTATTTGACAGGTCAGGCACCATCTGCAAAAAGGGAAACAGAGCCAAAAGACTGTAAAACACTTTGCCACTAACTGAGATATTGAAAGGTGCTACGCAGATACATTTCTCTGCACTCCCTGAACAACATATATATTTATATAAAAGATAATCAAAAGATGCTGCCGTAAGATCAGGATTTGCAATACAGGCTTAAGTCTTTTTTTCCCCTCACATACAATGACTTTATTAAGATTTGACCTTTAATGCTTGGTCAGTTTCTGGCTTGCATGGTATGGTAGGATATTGAAACACACTGGAGTTTGTTTGTATGCGGGCTGGTAGCTGCTTAGGGCTATTTGTAGCCACTGAAATGCTTAGATTATTCAGACATTTTGTGAGCTGAAATTACAATGAAGAAAAATAAGAACAGCAGCCTCAACAAAATGCTTTGACGTCCTATTTACAGCTTACAGCATAAATAGACTTATCACATGGTGTAGTTGATTCAAAAGACACTTCCTCTGAAATAATGCTGATTGCATCTTTTGCATTGTAATCTCCCACTTCCTTTTCCTCCAGGAGTAACTGCAGATGTGTTTAGTTCAGTGGTCGGTCTGACTGCACAGAAAATGTTGGGCAAAATTTTGCACTTAATGCAAAAAATCCACTTGGCTGTAAATCACACTGAAATATGCCCGGGTAATTATTTTCAGCAGATCATCTTTTCACTGACTGATGCATGGATAGTGTTTCGAGGAATGCGAGCCAAAGCTGGCAAGCCAGAATACCAAGGATTACCATGTTGTATGATTCTAGGATTCTCTGCGGTCCTAATTGGATAGCTCTCCAAAGAGCTAACAGGACAAAAGGCAAAGTGGTCTCTCCCCCTTGCTTTAGAATTCTGCACTGGAATGGAATTGAAACTATCACCACCCCACCCCTAGGCTACAGTATCAGCCACTGAGCCTCACTGGACCTATTGGGATAGGACGTGGTCTGGTCGTTTTGGATACACCTCAGGATCTAACAAAAAATCCCAATGTACAGCACAGTGGTACAGCGGTTGTGTTTCTGCTTCACAGCGCCAAAGACTGGGTTCAATCCTGACTACAGCTGCTGTCTATTCGGAGTTTGCCCATTCTCCCCATGACCACATGGATTCCTCCGGATGCTCCGGTTTCCTCCTACATCCCAAAGACGTACAGGTTTGTATTTTAGACACAAAATGCTGGAGCAACTCAGCGGGTAGGCAGCTGATGTTTCATTCTTCCTGCGTTTCATTTCTACGCAGGTTTGCAGGATAATTGGCAAATTGTCCCAAGTGCGTAGGACATAGAACCAGTGTAAGGGGTGATCCCTGGTCAGTATGGTTTCAGTGGGCCGAAGGGCCTGTTTCTATGCTGTATCTCTAAACTAAACGTTGGGACGACAGATGGCACAATGGGCTAAGTGTTCGGCTGGCAACCGGAAGGTAACCGGTTCGAATCCCTTGGAGTGCATACTGTCGTTGTGTCCTTGGGCAAGACACTTCACCCACCTTTGCCTGTGTGTGAATGTGTGTGAATGTGTGTGAATGTGTGTGAGTGATTGGTGGTGGTCGGAGGGGCCGTAGGCGCAGATTGGCAGCCACGCTTCCGTCAGTCTGCCCCAGGGCAGCTGTGGCTACAGAAGTAGCTTACCACCACCGAGTGTGACTGAGGAGTGAATGAATAATGCAATGTAAAGCGCCTTGAGTATTAGAAAGGCGCTATATAAATCCCATCCATTATTATTATTATTAAACTACGTTCCCAATGTGACGTTTGGCACACATAGTCCCGTTGAGGTGTACCTGTGTATGGAGTCTCTCTCTCGGGCTGGGCCAGCCCAAAGCAGAAGCTGTCCACTGCCACGGCCAGGGCCTGGGCAAAGTTGGCGTCCATGAGGAAGGAACCATCGGAGGAGCTGACCATGCTGCAGCGGGCGCTGGTGAAGTTGTCCTCGGACACCGAGCCCCAGCCATTGGCCAACGAGCCCCCGATGGAGCTGTCACACTCGCTGAGGCTGGAGGTCGGGGTGCGGCAGAGCCGGTGGAAGTATCGGTGAGAGTTCACGCGGGCAACCTCCATGTCCAAGTCTTCGTCATCCTCATCGTCATAGTCCACCATGTCCATTTCCAGGTCGGAGAGCTGTGGACCGCAGATGTACCCGTACGTATGGGGAGGTGAGAACGGTCTTTCAAATGTGGACAGGATGTCCGTAAAGTGTCTGTAAAAGAAGAAAATATTTGGTTCAGCGATCCCCATAACCAGAAGCTTCATATACAAGTGTTCAAAAGGGAACTGCAGATGCTGGAATATCGAAGGTACACAAAACTGAAGAAGGGTTTCGGCCTGAAACGTCGCCTATTTCCTTCGCTCCATAGATGCTGCTGCACCCGCTGAGTTTCCCCAGCAATTTTGTGTAGCTTCATATACAAGTGTTATGAGGCAATTCAAGAAGGTTTAATTTAGTTTAGTTTAGTTTAGAGAAACAGGCCCTTCGGCCCACCGAGTCCACACCGACCAGCGATCCCCACACAACACTACACACACACACACACACTAGGGACAATTTACATTTGCACCAAGCGAAATTAACCTACAAAACCGTACATCTTTGAGTGTGGGAGGAAACCGAAGATCTAGGGGTAATACGGTGAATGTGCAAATTCCACACAGATAGCACCCGTAGTCAGGATCGAACCTGAGTCTCTGACAGTGCAAGCGCTGTAAAGCAACAACTCTACCGCTGCGCTACAGTGCGGTATTAAAAGTAGTAAAGTACTTTTAGATAACTATAGCAGCGCTCAGCGTTAACGAACCTCTAGTGCAGTCATTAGATTATTGGTGGCATTGTGTAGAAAGTTGCACAAGAATTAGACCACGTGCTGTGTTGTGTTTCCATATCCTACCCTCCTTCACAATTCAATCAACAGATCATTCTATCTTAATGTCGCTCCAATCTTATCTTTATATTAACTATGTCTCCGATACTCATCTCAACTATCAACTGCATCCGCTGTTCCAGATGTCAACTTCTCTACATCGGCGAGACCAAGCGCAGGCTTGGCGATCGCTTCACTGAACACCTGCGCTCAGTCCGTCTTAACCAACCTGATCGCCCGGTTGCTCAGCACTTCAACTCCCCCTCCAATTCCCAATCTGACCTTTCTGTCCTGGGCCTCCCGCATTGCCGGAGTAAGGCCCAGCACAAGTTGGAGGAACAGCACCTCATATCTCGCTTGGGTAGTTTACACCCCAGCGGTATGAACATTGACTTCTCTAATTTTAGATAGCCCTTGCTTTCTCCCTCCTTCCCCTCCCCTTCCCAGTTCTCCCACAAGTCCTACTGCCTCTGCCTACCTCTCTTTTTCCTGCCCCCCCCCAAACAGCAGTCTGAAGAAGAGTCTCGACCCGAAACATCACCAATTTCTTCTCTCCATAGATGCCGCCTCACCCGCTGAGATTTTCCAGTTTTTTGTCTATCCTTTGCAAGGGATCATTTCACATTCCCACCAGTCTGCAGATAAGATGGATAAGGACATTTCTCTCGAGATCACTGTGGGGTTCGTTAGGGAAAATCTTACATTCATGATCCTGAGGGACACCATTTCTTCCTGTGTTAATAACATCAGATCCCTATTGTTAAGGATGTTTATTTAAAGGGGTTCTGTTGGGTCACACTTCAGACTGCTCATAGAAACACACAGCTCCGAAACAGGTCCCGAGTTCAGTTTAGAGATACAGCGTGGAAATTGGGCTTCAGCCCTCTGAGTCCACACCGCCCAAGGATCACTCGTTCACACTAGTTCTATCCTACACAATAGGAACAATTTACAGAAGCCAATTAACATACAAATCTGCACGTCTTAGGAATGTGGGAGGAAAGCTGAGCACCTGGAGTGAACCTACGTGGTCACAGGGAGAATGTACAATTCTGTACAGACAGCATCTGTAGTCAGGATCAAACCTGTGTCTCTGGAGCTGTAAGGCAGCAACTCTACTTCTGCACCACTGTGCTGTCCCTTCCGCCCATCAAGTCCACACTGACCCATAAGCATTATTTTATATTAATCTTGCATTAATCACTTTTTACTCTCCCTACATTCTCATTAATGTCCCCCTTAGATTCGACCACTTGCCTACACATTTGGGTCAATTAACCCTGCATTTCCTCCAGATGTGGAAGGAAGCAGGAGAACCCGGAGCCGGAGAAAACCTACATGATCACACAGGAGAACGTGCAAACTCCACAAGGTTACCATTGAACCCAGGTCTCTGCCGTTGTGGGGCAGCGGCTGTCAAGCGTAAAGCGACAGAAAAGTTAGAAAATTAGAAAGGTTCCTTCTCAAACCTTTGTCTGCCCTCGTCTGTTAGCTCCAGGTACTGAGCCCCTCGTTCTGGACAAAATCCCCTTTCAGTGTTATAGTCTGCAGACAGTGGGAGGGTGGCAGTGGACTGAAGGCTGTAGCACCTGGACTGACTGGGCAACGTGTCCCCAGAGGGAGCACAGTATTCCCTCCTCTGCCTTCCTGGCGAGATCGTACTCGATTCAGAAGTCTTTGCGGCTTTGCTTTGCCTGAAACAAAAGAGCAATGTCAGTGAGCCTTTCCCTTACTGAAGAGCCGCATGCTAAGCTAAGAGGTGGATGTGAGGAAGGTAAGAACAAGCATAGGTCACCCCACAGTTTTGTGGCTCTCCAATCTGGTAAGGCATTTGTAAAATTCAACGCGTAACTATGTGCTCTTATATCTCCATGTATAGCTTTGATTGAATTTGGTTTGTTAACAGCCTGGTGATGTGCTGCAGGCTCCCTTGCATTGGTGGTGGTTCTAGATGACAGGCTGTCTAGGTGTTCAGGCCCAGGACCCTTCTTTTCATTCAGATGGGGTTTTTTAAGGCATCACTTGAACTGAGTAATACCCAGTGGTAGTGATTTTCATTTATTGCATTACCCCATATCATAGTTTAGAGTGATACAGTGGGGATGATCATGCCATGATCATATTGAATGGCGGTGCTGGCTTGAAGGGCCGAATGGCCTATTCCTGTACCTAATGTCTATTGTCTATTGAAACAGACCCTTCAGCCCAACTTGCTCATATCCGTCAACATATACCAGCTACACTAGTCCACCCTGCTCGCATTTGGTCCATATCCCTTCAAACCTGTCCTATTCATACACCTGTCTATCTGTTTCTTAAATTTTGGGATAGTCCCAGCCTCAATTACCAGCTCTGGCAGCTTATTCCATACATCCAGATTCCTATTAAATCTTTACCCCCTCACCTTAAACCCAT
The DNA here is from genome assembly GCF_010909765.2 of Amblyraja radiata. Taxonomy (NCBI): domain Eukaryota; kingdom Metazoa; phylum Chordata; class Chondrichthyes; order Rajiformes; family Rajidae; genus Amblyraja; species Amblyraja radiata. The sequence goes on from NC_045988.1 coordinate 20,454,959, forward strand.
GTCCTCTGGTCCTCAATTCACCTACTCTGGGCAAGCAACTCTGTGCAGCTCCCTGATCTATTCCTCTCATGAATTTATACACCTCAATAAGATCACCCCTCATCATCCTGCGCTCCAAGGAATAGTCCCAGCCTACTCAACCGTTCCCTATAGCTCAGACCCGCTAGACCTGACAACATCCTTGTATACCTTCTCTGTACCTTTTCCAGCTTGACAACATGTTTTCTTTAAACATAGTGCCCCGAACTGAACACAAAACTCTAAATGCAGCCTCACCAACGTCTTATACAACTGCAACACAACCTCCCAACTTCTATACTCAATACTCTGACTGATAAAGGCCAATGTGCCAAACGCCTTTTTGACCACCCTATCTACCTGCGACTCGACCTTCAAGGAACCATGCATAACCCTCTTATCTACAACACTCCCCAGAGCCCTACCAGTTCCTGCCCATGTTAGACTTCCTAAAATGCAACACCTCACATTTCCCTATCAACCATTCCTCAGCCCACCTGGCCAATCGTTCAAGAACCTGCTGCAATCTTCACAATCTTCAAAACCTCCCATTTTTGTATAATCTGTAAGCTTGCTCATCTTGCCGAATATGTTCTCATCCAAATCATTCATATAGATGACAAACAATAATGGACCCAGCACCTAACCTTGAGGCACACCACTAGTCACAAGCCTCCAGTCCGAGAAACAACCTTCCACCATTCATTTATTATTGCATTCTAAATTATTGTATATTTAGAGTCATGGTCATACAGCATGGAAACGGGTCCTTCGGCCCTGCTTGCCCACGCCGACTGACATGCCTCATCTATAGTAGTCTCACCTGCCAGCGTTTGGCCCGTATCCCTCTAAACCTCTCCTATCCATTTACCTATCTGAAGAAGTGTCTTGACCTAAAGCATCACCTATCCCTTTTCTCCAGAGATGCTGTCTGACCCGCTGAGTTACTCCAGCTTTTTGTGCCTATCTACCTGTCGAAATGTTTAGTTTGGAGCTGCAGTGCGGAAACAGCATCTTCGCCCCACCTAGTCCGTGCCGGCCAACGATCCATGTATGCTAGCATGATCCTACACACTAGGGACAATTTACAATCTTTACCAAAGCCAATTAACCTACAAACCTGTACATCTTTGGAGTGTGGGAGGAAACCGGAGTACCTAAGGAAAATTCCCATGGTCACGGGGAGAACGTTCAAACTCCGTACAGACAGCACCAGTAATCAGGATCGATCCCGGGTCTCTGGCGCTGTAAGGCAGCAACTCTACCGCTGCGCCACCGTGCCGCCCTCAAATGTCTCTTAAACGTCTTTATCTGTATGTTATTGCGTTTACAGGCCTGTTGAGCTGCAGCAAGTCAGAATTCCATTGTCCTATTATCAGTTCATATGACAATTAAACACTCTCGACTGTTAACAGGAGCAGCCCAAGAGTCAATGAAAGGTAGACAAAAATGCTGGAGAAACTCACCGGGTGCAGCAGCATCTATGGAGCGAAGGAAATAGGCAACGTTTCGGGACGAAACGTTGCCTATTTCCTTCGTTCCATAGATGCTGCTGCACCCGGTGAGTTTCTCCAGCATTTTTGCGTACCTTCGATTTTCCAGCATCTGCAGTTCCTTCTTAAACACCAAGAGTCAATGACACTGGAGTGATGCGGCTGGACTTCGTAAGCATGGCAGAAGTACATTTGTAAACCCGACTCTTCTTTTTTCAACAAACCAGTCACCTTTGTCATTCCTCATGACTTTATTCCAAACATATTTTTCTCAGTGAATTTGAATTCCTTGGCTGCCTCAGTGTTAGTTTGAATCCGCTATTCCAGATGGTAAGTCTAGGTCTCTGTCTTGCCAGCCTATAACTGCACCATTTTGCTGCCATATGTCCAGATCATTGCTGCTCTGTAATTCTGCATCTGCCTTTGATCTATGTCCCTTTGTGACCACATCCAATTAAAAATAATCTATTTATTTATCTCTCTCAGAAATTGAATTGATCCTCCGCCTCACTGAGGAATCTGTTATTCATTTCCGCCACCTGTGGGTATCAAAATGCTTCCTGGTTTCCCCCAGAATTGTATCACTCTAATTTCACGATAATTCCTTCTTGGCCCACCCATTGAAAGGTGTTCTTAATCATACCGATTGCCATTCACCAACCTATTTATACAGAACATAGAAAGAAACAGAAGATAGACACAAATGCCGGAGCAACTCAGCGGGTCAGGCAGCATCTCAGGAGAAAAAGGATGGGTGACTTTTAGGGTTGCGAACCTTCTTTAGACTGGCGAAGGGTCCCGGGCCGAAAAGCCATGCATCCTTTTTCTCCTGAGATGCTGCCTGACCCGCTGAGTTGCTCCAGCACTTTGTGTCTATCAGAAGTATAAAGCAGCATCTACAGCTCTTTTTCACACAGAGAAAGGTACAGCACAAGAACAGACCCTTTGGCCCGCAGTATACATGTCACACATGATACCAAGATAAATTAACCTCATCTGTCTGCACATGATCCATATCCCTCCATTCCCTGCATATCCTTATACCTAAGGAACAGCCTTTTGAACAACAGTCATACTTGCCTACACCACCAAGACTGACAGAGTATTACACACAGCCACCACTGTTACTGTAAAAACAATTGCCTTGCACATCTTCTTCAAACGTTGCCCCTTTTCACCTTGAAGCTATGCACTCTAGTCTGTGACATTTCATCCCTGGGAAAATTATTCTGACTGTCTACCCTATCTATGCCTCTCTTGTTTTTTACATACCTCTATCAAGTCTTCTCTCACCCATTGTCGTTCCAGAGAAAAGAATCCAAGTCTGGGCCCAACCTCTGCTTATAACTATTACCTTCTAATCCAGGCAACATTTTAGTGAACCACTTCCACACTCTCTCCAAAGCCCCCACAAGGTTCCTGTGATGATGCGACCAGAACTGCAAATATAAATGGTGGGAGTGCTTTCTAGTCTCATCCGACACCATCAAAAACCCAAACCAATCCATGCACGTTGGGGGCGGCACAGTGGTAGAGCGGTACAGTTGCTGCCTTACAGTGTCTGAGACCCGGGTTCGATCCTGACTACGGGTGCTGTCTGTATGGAGTTTGTACGTTCTCCCCGTGACTGTGTGGATTTTCCCGGGTGCTCCGGTTTCCTCCCACACTCCAAAGACGTCCAGGTTTGTAGATTAATTGGCATCAATAACATAATGTAAATTGTCCCAAGTGTGTGGGATTGTGCTAGTGTAAGGGGTTCACTGTATGGCACCGACACAGTGGGCCAAAGGGCCTGTTTCTGCACTGTATCTCTAACAAAACACCTCAGATACTCAACTTGGAGAGCATTAAATGAAGATAGACAAAAAATGCTGGAGTAACTCAGTGGGCTAGGCGGCACCTGGATAGAATGAATGGGTGACATTTGGGGTCAAGACACAAAGATAAGGAAGAGAAGGGTGTGAAACTGAGATATCAAAAGAGATGCAGTTCAAGGAAATTGTAGAATAGATCATTGTTAGCGAGGAGAAGGGAACAACAAAGCAAATAGAGATAAAATGTAATCAGGGGGACAGTCAGACTGGTTGGAGAACTGGGAAGGGGAGGGATGGAGAGAAAGGGAAAGCAAGGGCTACTTGAAGTTAGAGAAGTCAATATTCATACTGCTGGGGTGTAAGCAGCCCAAGCGAAATATGAGGTGTTGGTTCTCCAGTTTGCGCTGGGCCTCATTCTGACGATGGTTGGAGCCCAGGACAGAAAGGTCAGTGTGGGAATGGGAGGTGGTGTTAAAGTGTTAAAGGAGTTAAAAAAAGGATCTCGACCCAAAACGTCACCCATTCCTTCTCTCCAGAGATGCTACCTGTCCCGCTGAGTTGCTCCAGCATTTTGTATATATCTTTGGTTTAAACCAGCATCTGCAGTTCCTTTCTACACACTCCTGAGCATCAACGTTGTGTCTTTAACTCATGAGCATCTCATAGCGTGATCAATAACTCTCCCGCTCAAACGTGGGACCAGAACTTTCCTTCAAAAATTATGCTTCCCGAGGACAAATAAACGTGCTTGCCTTCCATCGTCTCCTGTTTGCTCAGAACTATAGAATGGCCCTTACCGTTCCACTGGTCCAGGTTCCTGCATAGGGTGAGGGGGAGGAGGAGGAAGGGCATCAACCAGCCTTAGCCCAAAACCATGACGCTGAGCCTTTGGAGAGCAGAAAGTCTTCATCAACGTCTTCCCATCACCTGCCAAACAGACAGCAAAGTAAGGGGCGCAGGGCAGCAGTAGATAACAGCAATCTAGGCATAACTGCATGGTTCTATTACAATGTATAGACCCAGGTAACATGACAGAGCAGAGGGATCTAGGAGTCTAGGTACATCATCTTAAGGGGTTGGACAGGCTAGATGCAGGAAGATTGCTCCCGATGTTGGGGAAGTCCAGGACAAGGGGTCACAGCTTAAGGATAAGGGGGAAATCCTTTAAAACCGAGATGAGAAGAACTTTTTTCACACAGAGAGTGGTGAATCTCTGGAACTCCCTGCCACAGAGGGTAGTCGAGGCCAGTTCATTGGCTATATTTAAGAGGGAGTTAGATGTGGCCCTTGTGGCTAAGGGGATCAGAGGGTATGGAGAGAAGGCAGGTACGGGATACTGAGTTGGATGATCAGCCATGATCATATTGAATGGCGGTGCAGGCTCGAAGGGCCGAATGGCCTACTCCTGCACCTAATTTCTATGTTTCTATGTTTCTATGTTTCTATCTCCTGAAAGTGGCTTCCCTGAAAGTGTTAAAGAAGGGTTCTGGTACATTGGCCTTCATCAATCAGGCTGCAGAATGTACAATTTGGGACATTATGTTACAGTTGTGGAAGACATTGGTGAGGCCGCATTTGGAGGATTGTGTTCAGTTTTGTTCACCCTGCCACAGGAAGGATGTCATTAAAGGAAAGAGTGCGGAGAGGATGTATGAGGATGTTGCCAGGACTTGAGGCCCAGATCTAACAGGACAGCACAGTAGCATGGTGGCACGGCAGCATAGCGGTAGAGCTACTGCCTTATAGTGCCAGAGACCCGGGTTCGATCCTGACTACAGGTGCTTGTCTCTCTGGAGCTTGTACGTTCTCCCTGTGACCTGCATGGGTTTTCTCTGAGATCTTCGGTTTCCTCCCACCCTCCAAAGACGTACAGGTTTCTAGGTTAATTAGCTTGGTATGAATGTACAATTGTACGTCTGTGTGTAGGGTAGTGTTAATGTGCGGGGATCTTTGGTTGGTGCAGACATGGTGGGCCGAAGGGCCTGTTTCCCTGCTGAATCTCTAAACTAAAACGAAAAGACAGGGCTTAATTCCTTGCAGCGCAGTGGGATGAAGATGATTTTAACAGATATATAAAATCATGAGTTCCACCACGTATATGACTGTAACCATTCCCACCACTGCCTGGCCCACGGCACAAACATGAAACAAAATCCCCTCTAATGTACAATGCCCAGGGCTCCTAGACAAGCTCATGATTGAGCTAGTAGCTCCTCGACCACAAAAAGCTGGAGTAACTCAGCGGGTCAGGCAGCATCTCTGGAGAAAAGGAACAGGTGATGTTATGGGTAGAGACCCTTCTTCAGTCTGAAGAAGTTTTCAGTCTTCAGTCTGAAGAAGGATATCGACCCGAAATATAACTTATTCCCTTTTCTCCAGAGCTGCTGCCTGACCCGCTGAGTTACTCCAGCTTTTTGTGTCTATCTTTGATTTAAACTAGTATCTACAGTACATTCCTGCACATTCCAACTTATTGATCTTATCCAGATAGCACCATGTCAGCCTTTCCACATGAAAGGAGGAAGATGGAAATCAAGAGTCTATATACATGTTGTGCCGATTTCATGTGAGATTTGTCCAAAGCTTTCTGAATCAGTAGCAAATGCTGGCCCAGGGCTAAACATAGATCCTTGGCAGGAGAACAGGTAACATAGGTCTCGTCCTCTCTCTCTCTCTCTCTCTCTCTCTCACTCTATCTAAATATATATTTTTCTGTATTGTTGAGTACAACCAGTAAAAACTGAAAATGAAATAGAATTTTATTCATATTATTCTCTTACAAAATAGACCGGCATGGTGGCGCAGCAGTAGAGTTGCTGCCTTACAGCACCAGAGAGCCAGGTTCGATCCTGACTATGGGTACTGTCTGTATAGAGTTTGTACGTTCTCCCTGTGACTATGTGGGTTTTCTCCAGGTGTTCGGGATTCCTCCCACATTCCAAAAACCTGCAGGTTTGTAGTTTAATTGGCCTCTGTAAAATTGTCCCTAGAGTGTGTAGGATAGAACTGGCGTACACACTGGTTGGTGATCGCTGGTCAGCGTGGACCCTGTGGGCCGAAGGGCCTGTTTCTATGCTATATCTCTAAACTGAACTAAAAAAAATCCCTTTTGCACACTGACAATAAATAAATTGTTACATGGGTTTCTTTCCATATTAACATATTCTATCTCCTGTTGTATATTGCAGTAATCATCATCCCAAGTACCTGATACACAATATGACTGAGCTTCATATATTTTTCAACAACACACATAACTATGCATCATATGCAATACACTTTAAAATTATATAATACGAATATATTAACATGACATACACATCGGCAATGTATCAACATATGTTTGTCATATTGCAGATTGTATTCTGCACTTATGCTTTTTAAATATTCTCCACTTCAAGATAATTGCTGCCATTTATAGATAATGGTTATTTTAAGGATAAACAAGATGTACTAAATATTTTAATAAGAATGAATGAGCCATGGTAGAAATAAATATAGAGGAAAAGTGAGAGAAGCGTGAAGAAGGGTTTCGACCCGAAACGTTGCCTATTTCCTTCGCTCCATAGATGCTGCCTCACCCGCTGAGTTTCTCCAGCATTTTTGTCTACCTTCGATTTTCCAGTTTCCAGATCTGCAGTTCCTTCTTAAACAAGCCTAGGATTAAACTGCTCGTAAGTCAGTGATACAAACTCAACTCGCTGGCTGAGATCAGAGCAGCGTGGTTAAATAGCATGCTGGCCCTGATGGTCTAGATGCATGCGAGCCTGGAGAATTGCTAGAACCTGTGAAACTGTTCTCCAGTCACATTGTGAGCCGAACAGAGAAGGTGAAATGAAGGATTTTGATCACAGAGCAACTATGAGCTAATGCTGCCCTCTAGAGGTGAAAGGCAGCACCTACAATACCCTGACAGACTTGGGGCATTAGAAATATTCTACAAAGGCACAATCAATATTGTTGGTGCTGTCAACAGATGATACATCCCTGCATGCAGAGCAGCTTACGTTCATGCTTCATTCAGAGTTCCGTCTTGCATTCAACTCCACTGGTGTGGTGACCTAGATTCCATATTCAAAAAAAGACACAAAGTGCTGGAGTAACTCAGCAGGGACAGGTAGCATGTTTGGAGAACATGTCTAGGCCACATTTTGGATCGGGGCCCTTCTTCAGTCCATGTTCTCTAGAGATGCTGCCTGACCTCGTGAGTTACTCCATTTTGTGCCTTTTCTTGCAAATCTATCCAGAATCTGCAGGTCCTTGTGCTTCCTTGTTCAAATCCTGAATATTGAACCTTTCACCTGTTCGGACTCAGAGAGAAGACTGATAAGCCACCTTGGAAGAAGGCATGGCTCATGTTGCAGACAAAATAATTGCAATGTGAACGTACATCCCTCGTGCTGGGAGCTGGACCTCTGTACGTGCTCTTTGGTCAGAGTCTAGTATATTGAGTGTCAGAGACATACAGAGAGAAACTGACCCTCCAGTCCACATGAATCAACAACACTCATCCCAGTTTATTCTCCTCACATTCCCGTCAATTCCCCCGAAACTCGATCAATCACCAATACACTCGGGCCAGTTAACCTATGAACCCACACATCTTTAGGATATGGCAGGAAACTAGAGCACCCAGGGAAATCCATGCAGTCACAGAGAGAACGTGTGAACTCCACACAGACAGCATTGCAACTTGGATCGAAACCGAGTCTCTGGAGCCATGAGGCAGCAACTCTACACGTTGCGCCACTGTGCAGACTTCAAGTTCGTGGAGGGTCCCACCTCTGATGGGAAGTCCACGAGTGGTGTGAAGGTCCAATGACCTTGTATTACTTCCCTCCTTGCACTCAGTGTGAGTGCGTGAGTATGTTCCAAGCAGCCACCCATTACATGGGATGTAGCCAGGCCTGTAGGCTCTGGCTGGGTCAGAACTGGGCAGCATGAGGTCACACCGCCACAGTGGGAATGGGGCACCATGGAGTCAGGGCACACCAGCATTGATTTAGTGACTGCATGGTGGGGCCAATTAGGGGAAGCGCGTGGCAGGCACACCTGGCAACTGTGCAATGGGACGTGCCGTGTGAAAGGCATCGCAACATCACAGTGGTTGCACTGCAGGCATCGCAACATCACAATGGTTGCACTGTGAGTAAAACTGCAAGGGCTTCTTCCTAGTGCTGCACCTTAAGTCTGAGGTCAAACCACAGGCACTGGGAAATTCTATCAAATTGTTCAGAGCCAAGGCATATTTAAGTTTAGTTTAAAACAAAGGTAGACACAAAATGCTGGAGTAACTCAGCGGGACAGGCAGCATCTCTGGAGAGAAGGAATGGGTGACGTTTCGGGTCGAGATCCTTCTTCAGACTGATGTCAGGGGAGTGGGCGGGACAAAGATAGAATGTAGACTGAGACAGTACGACTGGTAGGAGAAATGGGCAGGGGGAGGGGATGGGGAGAGAGGGAAAGCAAGGGCTATTTGAAGTTAATGTTCATACCGCTGGGGTGTAAACTACCCAGGTGAAATATGAGGTGCTGTTCCTCCAATTTGCGCTGGGCCTCACTGACAATAGAGGAGGCCCAGGACAGAAAGATCAGAATGGGAGAGGGAGTTGCTGTGCTGAGCAACCGGGAGATCAGGTACGTTAATACGGACTGAGCGGAGGTGTTCAGCAAAACGATTGCCGAGTCCGCGCTTGGTCTCGCCGGTACAGAAGTTGACACCTGGAACAGCGGATACAGTAGATGAGGTTGGAGGAGGTGCAAGTGAGCCTCTGCCTCACCTGAAAAGACTGTCCTTGGATGAAGTCGAGGGGGGAGGTAAAGGGAAATGTGTTGCATCTCCTGCGGTTGCAGGGGAAAGTACCTTCAATTCTGTCATTATGTGAATGGTGCCGATGGTTTTACCTTTCCGGTTGCTTGCTGGGCTGGTGATGGCGGCTGGCACGTTCCCTGGCGTTGGGTTGCGACAAATGGCCATTACCGGCCCGTTGTTTCCTGGGGATTAGAGTGGAAGAATTCAATGTGCATCTTCAAATGATAAAGAGCTCCAGTTCCAGTGTATCCAAGACCATCAAAGAATTTATCTCAACAGATGTAACTTAAAACACGTGAACTTCCTTAGCAACCTTGGCAGGATGTGGCGGGGATGATTCATCTTGTGGGAGAATCTAGAATTAGGGATCACTGCTTATAAATAAGGTGTCATCCATTGTAGACAGGGATGGTGTCCAGTGCATTCAGGAAGTATTCAGAACCCTTCACTTTTTCCACATTTTGTTACATTATAATCTTATTCTTAAATGGATTAAATTATTTTTTTTATCATCAATCTACACACAATACCCCATAATAAAAAAGCGAAAACAGGTGTTTAGAAATGTTTGCAACGTAATCAAAAATAAATAACTGAAATATCACATTTACATAAGTATTCAGACCCTTTACTCAGTACTTTGTTGAGGCACCTTTCTTTGGCAGTGATTACAGCCTCAAGTCTTCTTGGGTATGATGCTACAAGCTTGGCATACCTGCATTTGGGTAACTTCTCCCATTCTTCTCTGCAGATCCTCTCAAGCTCTGTCTGGTTGGATGGGGGGCGTCGATGCACAGCTATTTTCAGGTCCCTCCAGAGGTGTTCGATTGGGTTCAAGTTCTGGCTCGGCCATTCACAGGCTTGTCACGAAGCCACTTCTGCGTTGTCTTGGCTGTGTGCTTAGAGTCACTAGAGTGTGCTATATAATGGAAGATGGACCTCCGCCTCATGATGGAAGATGAACCTCCGCCTCAGTCGGAGGTCCAGAACGCTCTGGAGCAGGTTTTCATCGAAGATCTCTCTGTACTTTGCTCCATTCATCTTTCCCTCGATCCTGACTAGTCTCCCAGTTCCTGCCATTCAAAAAACATCTCCACAGCATGCTGTTTTACCGTAGATATGATATTGGCCAGGTGATGAGCGGTGCCTGGTTTCCTCAAGACATGACACTTGGCATTCAGGCCAAAGAGTTCAATCTTGGTTTCCTCAGACCAGAGAATCTTGTTTCTCATGCCTTATGGCAAACTCCAAGCGGGCTGTCATGTGCCTTTTACTGAGGAGTGGCTTCTGTCTGGTCACTCTACCATAAAGGCCTGATTGGTGGAGTTCTGCAGATATAGTTGTCCTTCTGGAAGGTTCTCCCATCTCCACAGAGGAACTCTGGAGCTCTGTCAGAGTGACCATTGGGTTCTTGGTCACCTCCCTGACCAAGGTCCTTCTCCCCCGATTGCTCAGTTTGGCCGGGCGGCCAGCTCTATGAAGAGTCCTGGTGGTTTCAAAGTTCTTCCATTAAAAGAAGGACGGAGGCCGCTGTGCTCTTCGGGACCTGCAATGCTACAGAAATTGTTTTATACCCTTCCCCAGATCTGTGTCTCGACACAATCCTGTCTCGGAGGTTTACGGACATTTCCTTCATCTTCATGGCTTGGTTTTTGCTCTGACATGCACTGTCAACTGTGGGACCTTATATAGGCGGGTGTGTGCCTTTCCAAATCATGTCCAATCAATTTAATTTACCACTGGTGGACTCCAATCAAGTTGTAGAAACATCTCAAGGTTAATCAATGGAAACAGGATGAACCTAAGCTCAATTTTGAGTGTCATAGCAAAGGGTCTGAATACTTATGTAAATATATTTCTGTTATTTCTTTTGAATTACTTTACAAAATTTTCTAAACACCTTTTTTCTCTTCTTCATTCTGGGGTATTGTGTGTAGATTGATGACAAAAAAAAAGAATTTAATCCATTTAAAAAAAGGCTGTAACGTAACAAAATGTGGAAAATGTGAAGGGGTCTAAATACTTTCTGAATGCACTGTAGTTCATATTTCTCTTAATGTGTTGAGAGACTGGAACTCTCTTCCACAAAGGGCAGTGAGTGGGAAATAGAATCTTTGAATATTTTTAAGGCAGAGGTGTAAGTAAAGGGAGTGAAAGGTTACTGAAAGTTGATGAGAATTTGGAGTTGAGTTTGAAATCAGACCATGACTGGCCTTCCGGTGTTATTAATGGTGTTATTATCCGTGGGCTTATTAAATAGTAAAATAACTACATGCATCTCTAATTCATGTGTTTATATCTTACAGTAGAGTGTTTAAGATGTATAGACTCGAAAGGTCAGGAACTTTTGTTCTCTCAACCATTCAAGACCCTGTGAGGTTCCTTTCCACACCTCAAGGTGCAAGGTGGATATTTATAAAAGGTGTCAAGCACACTTTCCAAAAGCTTGAAGGTTTTCAGCTGTTAATGAGCCCATTAAAGCTCTTTAAAGGCATTTATGACAACCAAAAAGCAAATGAGAACAATTTAAAATGACAGATGAAACTAAGCAGTTCAAACTACACGAGCTAAAATAAAATAAACAATTTGAATTAAAAAGGTCAAAATAATTGAATTGAAGAGGTTAACATAAACATATCAACATTAAAAGCTGCCGAGATCAATGTGTTAAATGAACGGCTTAAAGAAGTTATAACAATCGACTTAACAAATGATTAATCTGTGTTAACTTGCAGGTAAACACTTTAAATGCATCTAATATTACAGCATGAATCCAGCTGTCCCCATTAATAACCGTGCCTTCATAGTTTACCATAATTATTGCTTGTATTACTATGGAAACACAGGGAAACAAATCAGTGGCTATAGGGAGAGAGGGAGGGAGGGACATTTGAAACCAAGGCACCAACTAGATCAGCCTCCCCTGGATAGGTGGCAGAGACTAGTGGTGCCTATAACTCCGGCACTGTGCAATGGGACAGAGATGCTGCCTGGCCCACTGAGTTACTTCAGCATGTTGTGTCTATTTTAGCTACATAATGAGGCCTTGGTGGTGGGCAGGAGGAGCACACTATAACCCAGACCTGTACTCCACCTTTCTAACAACTGCAGGCTTCTTGCTGAGGAACAGATTCACTGACAACCAGCAATTGTACAGTAGCATATGAAGTTAAGAAGAAAGTTGGCCAAGTTGTAACCTTAGCTTTATACCCAGCCTCACTCTTCCAATTACGTCCATAAAGAATCGGTTTGGTGTTCCGTTTCAGACCATTGATAACACAATATTCAAGATAATGTGGTGAAGATTTGGCTGAGTTGACTGTAATGCCTGCAATTGTCAAGAGATACAACATGGAAACAGGCCCCTCGGTCCACCGAATCCACGCTTTGATCACCTGTTCACACTAGTTCTATGCTATCCCATTTTCTCATCCACACCCTACACACTAGGGGCAATTTACAAGAAGCCAATTAATCCATAGACCCGCACGTTTTTGGGACGTGGGAGGAAACCGGAGCACCCGGAGGGAATGCATGCGGTCACAGGGAGATCGTGCAAACTCCACATAGACAGCACCCGAGGTCAGGATCGAACCGGGGTCTCCAGTGCTGTGAGGCAGCAGCTCTACCAGCTCTGCCAGCTGTGCCGCCCCTAATGTTGAGAAGCCTGAGTAGGCTGACAATTCCCATTGGGAACAATGGAGCTGTATTTGGACAGACCGATGATTGCACTTTGAACTCTCTCTGCTTTGCCGAGCTTAATAACGTTCCGTGCTAAGTATTTTGCGTCCTTTGTTTTCTCGGCACTCTTTCAGCTGACAAACATACTGAAGCCAAGCATTGGATTACTCCATGAAGTCATGTGCACAGTGCCACAACAAGGAAGCGGTCTGCAGAATTCCAAGTGGCAGTTTCTGTAAGAAAAGCGAGTCAGTTGCTAGGCATCCGATGGAATGAACTACTTTGGAGTGTCTGAACATTTTTGCCAGCTGCTTAGAACTCGTCATGGATCAGCCTTTGGGAATTGTAAGCTTGTTCCCTGATTTTAAAATGTGACCTAATTTCCAACTCTACACCATCATATTACAGCCTAATGGTGTCTAATAAAGTGTGAGCCCTTGGCCGACAGTGATAATGGGTTCAAATCTCGCCTTGGCATTTTGAGCAATTTGTTTATTAAAAATAAGTCAATTGAGAACAAGACACAAAATAAGTCGAGGGTCCCTGGCTGAGGAATCCGATTATTGTTTTTTAAAAAAGTATTTTCGTAAAGACAACTTTGTTCTTACCCATTTTGTTCTTACCCATTTGGCTCCGACACATGAAAGATGCAGATAACGGATTATCGGAGGGATTTACTGCACTAGAAATATTATGTTAAGCAATGGAAGTAACTCAAGCAACTATGTCCGGTGGGAATCCTAGTAACTCGGCATGGCACCGGGAAGAAAGCAGCACATTCAGAGGATAGTGAGCATAAGGAACGAGCTGCCGGAGGAGGTTGTTGATGCAGGTACAATGACATTTCAAAGGCGCTTGGATAGGTATGTGGATAGGAAATGTTTAGATGGGCCAAATGCAGGCCAATGGGACTGGCCTAGGGGTATCTTGGTTGGCATGGATGATTTGGGCTTAAAGGCCTGTTTCCATGCTGTGACTAAGAGACACTTCCAGGCTGTGTGATTTGCATGCTCACCTTTATTGCAGTTTTTATCCCAGAATTCTACGTTTGGCCGCAGATAGGGCGGCATTTTCTGCGACGCCTTTACCACATCGTGACCATAGCCACTGATGTTGTTTCTGTTGATGTTGTTCTTCAGCAAAGGCAGAGGGCTGTGGTCTGGAGTCATCTGGACGCTGCAGTTGGATACGGTGGACCTCTGTGTGAGCGGAGTGCTGAACGTCTTCAGATCTTTGCCACTAACATCAGAGTAGGCCGTCCCACTCAGGCAGTTGTCAGGCATCAGTCCGGGCCGATGGACTCTCAGCACTGGAGTCTTCTCAAATGTCGAGCCTGCAAATGAAAGAGGCAGATTCAGAAGGACAGCCTAAAGTGCGTCAATTGACTGACTACCATGACAAGGGCGCATTACAATGATGCAATGATACTTTACAAGTGATAGGAGCAGAATTAGACCATTTGGCCCATCAAGTCTACTCCGCCATTCAATTATAATAATAATAAAAAAAATAAAAAATAAATGTATTATTATAATAATAATAATAATAATGGATGGGATTTATATAGCGCCTTTCTAATACTCAAGGCGCTTTACATCGCATTATTCATTCACTCCTCAGTCACACTCGGTGGTGGTAAGCTACTTCTGTAGCCACAGCTGCCCTGGGGCAGACTGACGGAAGCGTGGCTGCCATTCTGCGCCTAAGGCGCCTAAGGCCCCTCCGACCACCACCAATCACTCACACACATTCACACACATTCACACACAGGCAAAGGTGGGTGAAGTGTCTTGCCCAAGGACACAACGACAGTATGCACTCCAAGCGGGATTCGAACCGGCTACCTTCCGGTTGCCAGCCGAACACTTAGCCCATTGCGTCATCTGTCGTCCCGTGCGTTTATTGTCACATGTATCTAGGTACAGTGAAATTCTTCGTAGTGGATGCGCTGGAGTACCACTGCCCAAGAGCGGAACTTGCTATCAAAACATGGAGGGGACGGTGGACACAATTTTTTGTCGGCCACGCGCGCATGCGCACACTCACACACACACGCGCGCGAGGCTTCGGAGACTCAATCCAGCGCTAAATGCAGCTCAACACTGCCTGTCTCACCGGGTTAACCACAGCCCTGCCTGGACTGAGGGGACACCAGCACTGCTTCTCCGCGCTGGCCATATTTCCCGCAAGTCCAGGAAGGCTGTCGGCTCAACTGGCGGGACAGGCAGAGTTAGTTGGGTTTAGCGCTGTTTCTCTGCGCTGGCCCGTATGACTGCCGACCAAAGATCCTAGATCCTATAGCGGAGGATCTTTGCTGCCGACCTCTCTGGCCACCCGCGAGGGGGGGAGGGGGGGACTCGGGAGGGGGCAGGACAGCGCCGGAGACCCGGCCGGGATCATCCTGGCTGCAGATGAAGCGCAGGTCTGTGCCACATCTCCCTCCTCCAATCCAAAGATCTTATAGCGGAGCTCCGCTATAAGATCTTTGCTCCAATCCACCGCACTCTATCCTCAATCCCCCCCCCCCCCCCACTCCTCCCTCCTCCAATCATCGCGCTGAATCATGTCCCGCCTCCATTGCCTGCCGACCGACGTCTCTCTCCTCCAATCGGCGCCCTCGATCACCGGGTTTTAAAATCTGGATTACAAAAGCATGGAGGGGACGTGTCCCCCCTGGCCCCCCCGGATTTTCCGCCCCTGCCACTGCCGAAGACACTTACCTATTTCTCTGTACGTTTGGTTCTCCCAGCTGTGCAGCCAGAGAGGACGACGACTCCCCACACTGAGGTTCTTGGAGCAGCTGTTTGACTTCCAAGAGTTGGACAGCCAAGGCGAATCTGTCAGGTTCATCCTGGGTTAAATCAAGAAAAGGTTGTCAGATAACTGTTTAATGAGCAGCAAATGCAAACCATCACTCATCCTGGCACAGCTTACCTGTGTTTGATTATAATGTCGTCATTAGCCCACTTGTACATGCCTGCGAGGCACAAATAACATGAATTAGTGAAATGGAAATAATCCTTCCCCACATGGAAATTCAACAGTAGTCTAGTCAAGGAGTGCGACACAAAATGCTGGAATAGCTCAATGGGTCAGGCAGCATCCTCGAAGAGAAGGAATGGGTGACGTTTCGGGTCGAGGACCAAAATGTTATTCCTTGAGTCTGAAGAAAGGTCTCGACCCGAAACACCACCTATTCCTTTTCTCCAGAGATGCTGCCTGTTCCGCTGAGTTACTCCAGCATTTTGTGTCTATCTTCAGTGTAAACCAGCATCCGCAGTTCCTTCTGACACAAGAGTTGTGCCCTGTTGTGGGTGGAGAGGATGATTCTACTAGTGGGAGAGTCTAGGACCAGAGAGCACAGCCTCAGAATAAAAGGATATACTGTACCTTTAGAAAGGAGATGTGGGGGGAATTTCTTTAGTCAGACGGTGGTGAATCTGTGGAATTCATTGCCACGGATGGCTGTGGAGGCCAAGTCATTGGGTATTTTTAAGGCAGGAGAATGGAGTTGAGAGCCATAATTGAATGGTGGAGTAGACTCAATGGGCCAAATGGCCTAATTCTGCCTCTATGACATGAACGAGTGCTTTCCTCTGTTTCGATTTGGAACAATAGAATCATTACAACACTCCATCCAATGGCGAGTTTTGCAAAAAACCAATCCAATTGCTCAGATTTGTCTGGCTCTATTCTTGTTATGCGGCTATATCCGGTCAAAACTGATGCCAACCATAATTTGGATAAAACGTTACATTGCATATTCTGGGTACACACATCTTTATCACCAGGAATGGAATCACACTGAGATGTTTTGTTATCTGAGGTTCCCAGCCGCTAAAGCTCAGTACCAGAAGCAGGAAGTCTGACATTTTATTGTATTTGCAATTTTAAAGTTATTGGCCAGTTATCACACCAATGATTCACTGATACTTTACTGTCATGTGTACCTAGGTACAGTGAAATGCTTTGTTTTGCGTACAGCCTGGTAAAAATCATATAGCAGACCCCGGCAAGGCAGTACACAGATATCGCCACGTTCTGGTGCCCACAAAGTTACAATGGTTCATCAAACATTCCTATCTACTGCCTGCCACCAAATGCATTCAAAAATGCCTGTGAAACATGCTGGGTATCACTGAAAACCATCACTGCATCTCACCAGAGTGGCGTTAAGCACACATTCTTGTCTCATGACAATACAGTTATTATTCAGGAACTTGATTGTGGATGATCAACCATGATCACAGTGAATGGCAGTGCTGGCTCGAAGGGCCAATTGGCCTACTCCTGCACCTATTGTTTATTGTCTATTGTGTATTCCATCGCCCCCCCCCCCCCCTCCCCAACATGTTCACAAATATCTCAAACTGACTCCCAACTATATCATACGGTCATACAACACAGTAAATGGCCCTTCGGCCCACCACATCCATGCTAACCATTTTGCCCGCTTACGCTCATCCGATTTGCTCACATTGGGACTGTTTCCTTCTATGCCTTGCAAGTAATACTGTGACGATTAACTCCTTGAACGACGGAGGCCCTGCAGCAGACTGGGACTTACCTAGATCGGGAGCTGCTCCAGTACACTGAGCGCTTGGACTGGATTGTTTTGTAAATGCCGCCAAATTATGGCAATTCGTGCATGTGTGATCTATGCAAAAAGAATTTCACCGTGCAGTACACACGTGACAATAAAGAACCGTTGGACATTTGAAGTTTGATGCATCCCTGGTTTGAGCACTGACATAGGTCCAGTTTCAAAACAATCATGAAAAATCATGCGCTCTCCAAAATCTTTAGGGATTCAAGAACACAGTTTTGACCCCTCATGTTTCCATTGTATGGACTCCCCAATCATTTCTTGCGTCCCTTTCATCTTGGAGAATGCTTGGTACCTGCATTATTTGGTTAGGCAGGGGAGTCATTATTTTAAGAGGAATTGGCTGTGTCGAACACATTATCAGAACTGATATAAAGAACATCCCAAGGGCTCCCACATAGATCGGGTCTACAGTCTATCAGTAACACGCATGCTCCACCTAGTGGTTAGTCACGGTGGAACGTTTGCTTAATGTCGCGGATTGAGAGCTAGTTGGGAAAGTGGACTATGAGACGTTGATGTGCAGGAGGGGAGAAACAGGAGTGACAAAGGAAGCAGAAATAACAAGAAGGAGCGACAGAAGCAAAGGGAGGACAATATTCTGAGATGGGGCGGAGATAGACAATTATGGAAGGAAAAAGACGGATGGAATATAAAGGAGGAAAGCGGAGAAGCAGAGAGAGAGAGAGAGATGGAGAGAAAAGTGAAGGTGAAGGTGAAGAGTAAAGAAGAAAAAGAAGAAAGATAAAGAGATGAAGGGAACATCATTTTGTTTTCATTTGTTTGGAAACTCTCTTCATCAGCACCACAATAGAGAGAAGTTAACTTAAAAGATGCCCGATCAGTAAGGTTTTTAACGTTTCCCTCATGAAGGCTGATCCAGAGGATTAAGATGTGTGGGATTCACAATGACTTGGTTGTATGGATTCAGAACTGGCTTATTCGTAGAAGACAGAGGGTTGTGGTGGAAGGAAGCTATCCTGGCTGGAGGTCTATGACCAGTGGAGTTCCGCAGGGATCTCTGCTGTTTATGATGTATATAAATGACCGGGAATGCAGTAAATGTAAATGCAGATGGGTTGACGAGTAAGTTTGCAGACGACACCAAAACTGTTGGAGTTGCAGACAGTGAGGAAGCTTGTTAGAAGATACAGCAGGGTGCAGATGGGTTAGCTGCAGAAATGGGTGAAGAAATGGCAGATGGAGTTTCACCCAAGCAAGTGTGATGTGTTACACTTTGCCCTTAACAGCATTGAGTATCCAAGAGTATTTGGAGTCCAAGTTGATAGCTCACTGAAGGTGGCACCACAAGCAGAGAGGGTGTAAGTTTCATTGCCAGTGGCAGGGTACAAGAGTCAGGAAGTCATGATGCAGCATCATAATACTTAGGTTCGGCCACATTTGGAGTCAAGTGAAGTAATGTAATTGTTATATGGTTATATAGGTATATGGGACTAGGGGAGATTATGTGTTCGGCACGGACTAGAGGGGTCGAGATGGCCTGTTTCCGTGCTGTAATTGTTATATGGTTATATGGTTATAAGTTCTGGTGGCCCCATTACAGGAAAGATGTGGATGTTTTGGAGAGGGTGCAGAGGGGCCTGACTGGATTAGAGTGTTCCAGCCACATGAAGAGGTTGTATAGACTTGGATTGTATTCTCTGGGAAAGTCGGATGTTGAGTGAACTTGATAAAGTATATGTAATGATGAGAGGCATAGATAGGGTAGACAGTCAAAACCTTTTTCCCCCATGGTGGAAATGTCCAACAGTAGAGGGCATAGCTATAAGGTGAGAGGGGGAGAAAGTCTAATGGAGATGTACAGGCAAGTTTTTTTACACAAAGAGTAGTGGGGGCCTAGAGCACAATGCCAGGTAGGTGGTGAAGGCAGATATCATAGTGGCTTTTAAGAGGCTTTTAGATAGGCACATGGAAGTGTGGGGAATAGAGGGATATAGATTATGTAGAGGCAAGATTAGATCAGTTTAACTTGGCATCATGTCCGGCACAAACATTGTGCCCGTGTTGTTCTAAATGAAAATCTGAGCCTCTTCTAAAGAAGACACAAAGTGCTGGAGCAACTCACCAGGTCAGGCAGCATCTCTGGAGAACATGGACTGGTGATGTTTTGGGCCGGGACCTTTAGTCAGACTGATTGTCGGGGGGTAAGAAAGCTTGAAGAGAGGAGGGGCAGAACAAAGCCAGGCATGTAATAGGTTTATACAGGTGAGGAGGGCTTTTGATGGG
This sequence comes from Amblyraja radiata, assembly GCF_010909765.2. Classification (NCBI taxonomy): domain Eukaryota; kingdom Metazoa; phylum Chordata; class Chondrichthyes; order Rajiformes; family Rajidae; genus Amblyraja; species Amblyraja radiata. Next base: position 20,474,630 of record NC_045988.1, read on the forward strand.
CAGATGATTGGACAAAGGCAAGAGATGTAAAGACAGAAGGTGTGAGATAAAAGGATTGAAGAGTTGCAAGTTGTGAAGCTAGAGGATGGACCCTCTTCACGGTTGGGTTCCATCAACCTAGTTGTCCTCAGCTCTAATTAGCCCTTCGCCAAGTCACCAGTTTTAAGGTGTGCAGTGACGCTGATGATAAATTGCCATCAAGTTTCTCTCACCTTTGCTCAGCTTGTGTTTCTTCTGAAGGTGGCCCTGTTTTGCCCGGCGACAGTACAGACACACACTGAGCACCACCAGGATGACCCAGATCACGCTCCCAGCACTTGCAATGAACACCGGCTGCCTGACAAACTCCAGCAGCAGCCCAAAGGTCGAAGACTCCGATGACGTCTCCTGCCCCAAAGGGTCTAGGATTGAAAGAAAACAAGGTAAAGATTCACAACAAGAATACTGCCGGGATTAGACGGTATTATCTGCAAGGAGTGGTTGGATAAACTTGGGTTGTTTTCTCTGGAACTCCAGAGGTTGCGGGGAGACCTTATAGAAGTGTACACATTTTGAGAGGCATAGATAGGGTAGACAGTCACACGCAGACACAGACACACACATACACACGTGAACAGTGACACACACATGCAGATTCTGACACACACAGACATACACTCACAGACACACACACCCACACACACACAAAGACACACACGCAGACACACACAAACACACACACACACAGACACACACACAAACAGACAAAGACACACACGCAGACACTGACACTCACATACACACAGATGCACACACACACACACACAGATACACACAGACACACACATAGATGCACACACACATACACACAGATACACACAGACACACACACAGATGCAAACACACAGATGCAGACACAGACACACATACATGCAGACACACGCGCACACACACACACACACACACACACACATGATTGGTGCTTAGAACACGCTGCCAGTGGTGCTAGTGGAAGCTGATATGACAGTGACATTTAAGAGGCTTTTAGATAGACACACAGATTATGGAGCTATATGTATCCCATGCAGGCACATGAGATTAGTTTTCCATATTCAGCAACATATTTAGCACAGTGTGGGCTGAAGTGCCCGTTCTATGTTGTATGTTCTAAATCGCTAGTGTCAAACTGTGGGTAATTAGATCTAGTGGAGACTTTCATTGTGTTTTACGGGCCTGGATAGAGTAGATGTAGAGCGGATGTTACCTCTTGTGGGAGAGTCTAGGACCAGAGGCCACAGCTTCACAATAAATGGACGTACCTTTAGAGAGGAGATAAGGAGGAATTTTGTTAATCAGAGGGTGGTGAATCTGTGGAATTCATTGGCACAGATGCTGTGGAGGCCAAGTCATTGGGTATTTTTAAAGCGGAGATTGACAGGTTCTTGATTAGTACGGGTGGCAACGGTTATACAATACAATACAATACAATACAATACCTTTTATTGTCATTTGAACCTCACATGAGGTTCAAACGAAATTTGGTTTCTGCAGCCATACAAAAAAAGAACCAAGACACACACCAACACAATTCAATTCACATAAACATCCATCACAGTGAGTCCTCCTCACTGTGATGGAAGGCAAAACTTAAACATATCTCTCCCCTGCACTCCCCTCTCCCCCCCATGTCAGAGTCAAAGACAGAGTCAAAGCCCCCGGCGGGCGATGTTAAATGGGGGGGAAGGCAGGAGAATGAGGTTGAGAGGGAAAAATAGATCAACTGTGATTGAATGGCTGAGTAGACTAGATGGGCTGAATGGCCTAATTCTGCTCCTTTAAACTTACAAACAGCCTAATTCTGCTCCTCTGGCATGCACGTAGAAGCTGCAATGATTTTACTGCTCTGGTTCTGTAAAATTCTCCCACCTTTGGGATTATTCAGTCTTGTTTGTTTTACTTTGACCAGGGCCACAGATGTAAAATGGGATTGTGTTTACTGGTGGCCCATCCTGGGAGAGTGATGGAGATGAATGAGGGAGGTGAGCATGTAATGTACGCAATTCCTGTTCCCCCATCTCCAATCGAGTATCCAACATGATGTGAAATAACTCTGTCTCAACCCTGCGATGAATGATAAATGATTGTTTTCTGCTCGGCTCATTATAAAGCCGCAGAACAGCGCAGGGAGAATCAACAATGGATAAATGAATAGATTTTTCATTATTTAAACAAAATGAGATTGCTGCATTTCATAATCACATAAAATAACCTTTTCATGACTTGTGCAGGCTTCAATCCACCGCTTGTGAGATTAAGAATTACACAGGCAGCTTCAAACATGTATATCACACAGGCAGCATTTAATATCCCATGCGGGGAGTTGAACAGTTCAGACAAAAGGCCGCATTTTGCTCAGCACATCACTTGAAAACATAGAGGCGTTTCCGCCAAAATGAACTATTAATCTTCTACCAGAACATTATGTTGACAGTCGTAACTGAGCCATCAATCCTTCTTTTGCTGCTACTTGCCGCAGGAGACGAGTGCAAGGGGAGGGGACGAGAGACCTGGTATCAGATGGCGGGATGAGTGGAATGATGAGGTTGCTACTGGTGAGGACGGAGAAGGGAGAGGGAATGGTGTTGGGTCAGCAGAGGGTACTCCAGACTGAGGTACAAGGCTTCTGTTCAAAGGGATGGGAACTCCGAGTCAAGGGAGAAGAAGGCTGCCAGTTTCTGACCCGAACACACCATCACAGCCATGTGTGTTTCCTCAGCACTTGCCTGCACAGCCATCAAGTGCCACGTGGCTTCCAGCTCCATTCGCAATGCACCCATTTCAGGCCCGACCAGGATTTCAGGCACCTGCACTCAATCCACCGCTTCTTGCGACAGTTCTCCTTGTGTGCCCTGCATTCTACACGGTCCGCCATGCACCGGATCCAGCAGTCCCTCGCTCTGCCTCTCCAGCAGCTCCGGGGGCCTCACTCACCCAGACCTACAATGGACCTCAACCTCACTTTGTTCTCAAAAATGTCACCTGTCCATGTTCTCCAAGACTTAAGGGCCTATCAAACTTTCACGACCTAATTCACAACCTTTTTGACTCGTGGACATTTTTCATCGTGCTAGAAAAACTTGATGCCACGAGTACCTACGGCTAGCATCACGGCCTGCTACGCCTGCCTACGACCTCGTGACGACCATGCTGCGAGTATGAGTCAAGGGCAAACTCGGCAGAGGTCGTGAATTAGGTCGTGAAAGTGGGACAGGCCCTGAATGGAATATACTTGCTCCTCTTCCAGTCTTTACAAGACCTCCTACATAACCCTGAATTATCGGGAAGAACAGAGATAACCTTGCAGTGTTACCTTTAATTATGTAGCTGTTTCTCAGAAGCAAAGTATAGACAATTTGAACAACCACTTGATTTGGGCTCCAAACTTCAGACACTCGGACAAGCGTCAAAGTCCTGGGTTCGATCCTGACTACGGGTGCTGTCTGTATGAAGTTTGTACGATCTCCCCGTGACTGCGTGGGTTTTCCCCAGTTGCTCTGGTTTCCTCCCACACTCCAAAGACGTACAGGTTTGTAGGTTAATTGGTTTCGGTAAAGATTGTAAATTGTCCCTAGTGTGTCGGATAGAGCTAGTGTAAGGGGGTCGTTGGTCGTTACGGACCCAGTGGGCTGAAAGGCCTGCTCCAAACTATAAACTAATCTAGTCGCAAAGGTGGAGCACAGCCCAGAGATTATTCAAAAGTCTTCAAAGGCGGAAACATAAAACAGACAGAGACTACTACCAAAACCCCAAATTTATTGTCCTTCAATTCAGAGTGTGTGGGGTTTATACGAGGTGTGCTGGGGTATATGTGGGGTCCACTACAGTTTACTTCAAGACAGTGACTCCATTACTCCTTCATTAGCTTTGGGAGTGGGACATGGCACCTTCACAGAGGTATCAGAGACAGCATAAGCTACTCTGACTCATTAGTTTGGTACTTGCCTCAGAGAGAGAGCTATGTACATGCATCACTGAACATTACCACATAGGTACAGCATGTAGACAATAGACAATAGCTGCAGGATTAGGCCATTCAGCCCTTCGAACCAGCACCGCAATGTAATTAGGAGGGCAGATGGTGTGTGCAGAAGATGTGAGCACAAGAGTAAAGATGTTTGCAGCCCTGGGGAGACCACACCTGGAATATTGTGTACAAGGTCTCAACCCGAAGGAAGGATATTCTTGCAATGAGGAGAACACAATGCAGGTACACCAGGGTGGTTTCAACAAAGGGTGTTAGTCAGTTGAGAAATTAAGTAAATTGCTTAAATTTAGGAGAGGAGAATACCTTGAGATAATTTTAGTTTTAGTTTTAGAGATACAGCATAGAAACAGGCCCTTCAGCCGACTAAGTCAAACTCGTACATTAATTCTATAACTCGTTCTATGTTATGTATGTGCTTCCTACACACGGGGCAATTTACAGAATCTAATTAACCTATAAACCCGCACATCTTTGGGACGTGGGTGAAACCGGAGCACCATTGTCACAGGGAGAACGTGCAAACTCCACGCAGACAGCATTCGTCGTCAGGATTGAATCCGGGTCTCTGGCGCTGTGAGGCAGCAATTCTACTGCTGCACCACTGTGCTGTCCATACATCATCTGTGCCAAGATACAAAATTCTAGAGGTTTGACAGACTGGTCGCAAGGACCGTGTTTAAGAATATTTACTGCAGAACCAGACATGGATGTCTCAACATGAGGGGTTGGCCATTCAGGCAGAGGTCATAGGGAGTCATGAATCTTTGGAATTCACAAGTTCACAAGTTCTAGGAGTAGAATTCGACCATTTGGCCCATCAAGTCTACTTAGTAGGTATGTTGCAAAGCCTACCTGAAGCGTCGTTGAAGATCTGCTGCTGAGGTGTGCGCGATTTTGGCGCCGTTTAGAGGGGGCGGGTTTAAAACGCGATTTTCTCTAGGCTGTTCCAATCGAAAATGTTCAGCCTAGTTAATTATTAACGAAAAATCGCTGGAAGACCCCGTCGCAAAAGCTATTATTAGGTTTAAAGGCCTTGAATAATAGTTATAGTAGTTTAAAAATCAATCTCTAAACCCGCGACCGCCAGCAACCGCAGCGTCTCATAAAGCAAATAGCAGAAGTTAGGTTGTATATTTTTACATTAAAAAGGGCTTCTAAAGGTCCCTTTATACAAAGTTTAATATTGCGAGTAGCTTAATTTGGGCCCATTATATCGCGCAGTATTTTTCTCGGCATTTGGGGCACAAATCTACCGCAATGTGAACGTTCTAAACCAGCGCGTTCCACAGGGGCCCACTGGAAAGCTGATTTAAATGGGCATTTATTTACAGCAATTGAACACTAAATTCCTTCCATTTGGCCTATAAATTAATGTAAATGAGATTTAAAAATCATGTTTTATTGTGAATTATTTGTGAATATTATTTGGACATTTAGGCTATTTAAAAATGTTAATCATTTATTAAGAAATGGATAGATGTTTAGATCTAGTAATTGAAGTCTGAAATTAGCTACAATTAGGTAACTAACTAATTATATGCTTTAATTTCAGGTCATCCAAGTAAGATTATTTTATATTTGTTTCAGAATGCTTCAATCTATGATAACTGAAAATTTCATTCAGTTCTCTTAATTTTTAAGAAAGTTATGGGCTTTTGACTGTTCACGATCACAGCTTTTTTGTTATGTCCATAGAAAATCAATAGGGAACAAGATGCTCATTTCCCAGTATGAAAATGGCCATAACTTTTTAAATACTTGAGATATGAAAGTGAATTAGGTGTCAAATTAAACTTATTTTTATGCTTTATCTGATGGGATAAATTACAGACTTGATTTTTAAAATCTCAAAATTTTGTTACATTGCTATACTTAGCCTTTCAATCGTGGCTGATCTCTGCCTCCTATCCTATTTTCCTGCCTCGCCCCCATAACCCTTGACACCCGTTCTAATCAAGAATTTGTTTTATCTGCCTTAAAAATATCCATTGACTTTGCCTCCATAGCTCTCAGTGGCAATGAGTTCTACACATTAACTACCCTCTGACTAAAGAAGTTCCTCCTCACCACCTTTCTAACAGAGCGCCCTTTAATTCTGAGGCTATGACCTCTGGTCCTAGACTCTCCCCAGCAGTGGAAACATAATTTCCACATCCACTTTATCTATGCCTTTTGTTATTCTGTACGTTTCAATGAGGTCCCCCCCTCAATCTTCTAAACTCCAGCGAGTAGAGGCGCAGTGTCATCAAATGCTCATCATATGCTAACCCACTCATTCACGGAATCATTCTTGTAAACCTCCTCTGGACCCTCTCTCCAGAGCCAGCACATCCTTCCTCAGATATGGGGCCCAAATTTGCTTACAGTACTCCAAATGCGGCCTGACCAGCCTATTCTGGGAATACAGCCAATTCTACCTCCAAGAAGTAGTGGAAGCTCTGTGAATGGATATATTCAAGACAGACGTGGTAGTTTCTCTTTGATACCAAGGGAAGCAGTGAATATAGGATTAGTACAAGAAAGTGGTGCCAAGGTAACAGGGTAGCCGTGTTCTTACTGACTGACAACACAGGTAAGAGGGATTGAATGGCCTCCTCCAACTTCTATTTCGTACATTATATATTATTTCAGGAGTGGCCCGTTATAAATAGCCAGGACACCTACAGGCAGGTGACGACAGCAGCCTACAACAGCCTTGCAATCCAAAAATGACCCATTTATTCCTAGTCTCTTCTTTCCAAGCTTCCATCTAGGTCAGTACATCACCCCCAACCCACATGCTGTGATTTCTCTTCATTAACTTTTTTACACAAACTTAGAAGTCTTCTAGATGTCCATGCATACCACATCCTCTGGGTCTCCTTTACATTCTGCTTGTTGCAACTTCAAAAACTCTTTACCGTTTTGTTTAATGCCATTTCCCTTTAATAAATCAACGTTGACTCCCCCTCCCATTTCGAATCCGACCTTTCTGTCCTGGGCCTCCTCCATTGCCAGAGGGAGGACCACCGCAAATTGGAGGAGCAGCACCTCATATTTCGCTTGGGCAGTTTGCACCCCAGCGGTTTGAACATTGACTTCTCCAATTTCAGGTAGTCCCAACTGTCTCCTCCCCTTCTCAGCTCTCTCTCAACCCTCTGGCTCCACCTCTTCCTTTCTTCCTCCCCCCCCCCCCCCACCATCACATCAGTGTGAAGAAGGGTTTCGACCCGAAACGTTGCCTATTTCCTTCGCTCCATAGATGCTGCCTCACCCGCTGAGTTTCTCCAGCATTTCTGTCCACCTTTGACTCCGCACAATCCTATTATTGTTTCCTCATGTCCTGTTACCACTTCCTTAATAAATAATACCAGGGTATAATTGGTGGGTATAATCTTTCAAGGAATAATGTACTAATTAGAGCATTAACTAATTTTTAATTAAAGCAGAGGGCCTAATTATTTACAAATTAATTAACCAACGGAGGATAGATAACACTCAGAGCAAACTAGCTGGGAGGAATACTGAGTCCTACAGTGGAGAAGGAAGGAACTGCAGATGCTGGTGTAAACCTAAGATAGACACAAAATGCTGGAGTAACTCAGCGCGACGGGCAGCATCGCTGGAAAGAAGGAATGAGTGACGTTCCGGGTTGAGACCCTTCTTCAGATTGCCTGTCTGTCCCGCTGTCTGACACCGCCTGTCCCGCTGAGTTACTCCAGCATTTTGTGTCTATCCCTCAGTGTAGTGTTCATTTAGCATCAGCAGAGATATAGTCAGTAATGCAGTAAGTTGGGGAGTATGGTTAATGTGCTGATTTAACTGTAGAAACACAACTGGTTGGGAGTTTCTAGGAGTCTACAAAACAGATAAAGATTCTGTCTCACATGGCTCCATAAGACATTGGAACAGAATCACACCATTCGGCCCATCGAGTCTACTCCGCCATTCAATCATGGCTGATCGATTTTTTCCTCTCAACCCCATTCTCCTGCCTTCTCCCTGTAACCTGTCACACCCTTACTAATCGACGATCTATCAATCTCTGCTTTAGAAATACCCAACGTTTTGGCCTCCACGACCATTTGCAGCAATTAATCCACAGATGCACCTGCCTCTGGCTGAACAAATTCCTCCTCATCTCCATTCTGGAGATTGATCTGCACAAGTGACAGAACGAGAGAGGTTTGGGTGGGTTGGCAGAGAGAGAGACAGAGAGAGAGGGAAGCAAAGCTGGTGTCAATGAGCCACTGGCCTTTCCCTGTGTACTGACCTAGGTAGACATACTGAGGCTTGGTGTGCGCTCCGATCCCCGCACCGTTGATGGCTGCGATCTGCACTCGGTACTCAATCCCAGAATTCATGGCAGGGATCTCCAGCTGGTGCGTGCTGCTGTTCACAGTCCAGTTTCTGTGGTGCTGTGTGTCATTCCCCAAGCACCAAACCTAGCACCAAGGAAAGAAGAGAAAGTATTTTGCATCAACTGTGCAAGAATGCAAGCAAATCATATCTTGGCATCATGTGTAGGAAGGTTTAGACCGAAGATAGACACATAATGCTGGAGTAACTCAGCGAATCAGGCAGCATCCCTGGAGAAAAGTAACAGGTGACCTTTCGGGTCGAGACCCTTCTTCAGACTGAAGGCTCAGTCTCGATCCAAAACGTCACCTGTTCCTTTTCTCCAGAGATGCTGCCTGACCTGCTGAGTTACTCCAGCATTTTGTGTCTATCTTGGCGCCAGGTTTGGGACAGACATTGTGTGGCAAGGAGCTTGTTCCTGTGCTGTACTGCTCCATGTTCTATGTTGTGAATAGGAGGAGGAATAGCATTGTCCAACCGGCCCACCATTCAACATGGTCAACCATACTGGCCTCAACTCCTCTTCTATGCCAGTTCCTCAGAAGCTTCACTCCCCCAATCTTTCACAACTTTATCTCTACCCTGTTAAAATATTTCCATTCATCCCTCCTTCTCGGAATTTGACGTGAGTGAGCCACATTCTTTACCTGCAAGGGTAATGTGGCCTCAAGTCTTGCAGCAAGTAGAGGCACTGTCCCACAGTTCAAGCTGCCGACGTTTAATCCTGGCCTCTGGTGCTCCAGTATGTGTAGAGTTTGCACTTTCTCCTCAATACTGCAAGAGTTTGCTCCAGATGCCTTCGTTTACTTCCACATTTGGGTGGCACAGTGGCGCAGCGATAGAACTGCTGCCTAAACAATGCCAGAGATTCGGGTTCGATCCTGACTACAGGTGCTGCCTGTACGGAGATTGGACGTTCTCCCTGTGGCCGCGTGGGTTTTCCCTGGGTGCCCTGGTTTCCTCCCACAATCCAAAGACGTGCAAGTTTGTTGGTTAATTGGCTTTGTAAATTGTCCCTAGTGTGTCGGGTCACAGGACTGAAGAGTCAATGGGATGAAGGGCCTGTTTCCATGCTATATCTCTAAAGTACGGTAATCCCAATATCACACAGGTTGGTAGTTTAATTATACACCGTAAATTCATTACTGTGTGCAGAGGAGATCGAGAATCCGGGAGGAATTGATGGGAATGTCGAGAGAATAAAATGGGTTAGGATTGGATTAATGTATCAGAGGGTGCTTGATGGTCAGTGCAGACTGAATGGGCTGAAGGGTCTCTTCACAATCCTACATTTTCAGAATTCAGAATTCAGAATCAGTACAGTACAGGAACAGCCCTTCAGCCCACCATGTCTGTGCCTAACACAATCCTAAACTAATCCATATCCTTCCATTCCCTGCATATCCATGAGCCCATCTAAAAGGCTATCAATTTTCATTGGGGTTTCAGTTCATGCAGCCAACCATGAAACCTTTTCTTCAGAAATCTAACTCTGCAGTCTGCAATTGAACCGCTAAGGGCCTGTCCCACGTGGGCTTCATATGCGCGTCATTTACACAACATAATTTAAGCAGTCGTGACACGCACGTGATGCGCGCATGGCGTGCATTACACGTGCATTATGCGCGCATGGTGATATAGGCAGTGACGCGCGGTCGCGGGCGGCGCCCCAGGATTTTGGGATTCACAAAATCTTTGCGCGCCACCTGCGTGACGCGCAAGTGGGACAGGCCCTTTATTAACAGCTTCCCGGGACGATAAACGAGTCCCATTCCACTCTTACCCACTGTCATCGTACCTTGTAACCTTTAATGATGCCGTTGTGAGACTCGGGAGGAGGTGGCTTCCAGCTGACCACAATACTATCATTCCTCCTCTCTGTGGTCGCAATGATAACACCATCAGGGGGAGCGTCGGGTACTGAACATGAGACACAAGAGAAGGGAGATTACTAGTCACTGTCAACTACTCACACCAAAGCTGCAACATTACAGATTTCACCAACCACTTCAATCCATAAAACATTGGAATGGTTTAAAGGAACTGTGCCAAATGTGAGGGGGACATTGTGCAGGGATAATTCTGTGCAATTATAGGTTTTACAGAGTCTGTCTTTACTACCTCAATAGAATCTGTAATAGCTCTTTTTGTTTAAAGCAGAACTTCTTCACTACACCACTTTCCTCTCACAGGATACTACCTCCACCACCTTGGTTTAGTTTAGCATGGAAATAGGCCCTTTGGCCCATCAAGTCAATGCTGACCACCCTTCACCCATACATATTAGTTCTATGTTATCCTACTTTTGCATCTACTTCTTGCACACTAGGGACAAGTTGATAGGGGCTAATTAACCTACAAATCTGATTGACTGGGATCTGGGTACCCAGAGGAAACCCACGTGGTCACAGTGAGGACATGCATACTCCGCACAGACAGCAGCCGAGGTCAGTATTGAACCCTTATCTCTGGCTCTGTGAGGCAGCAGCTCAAGGGCTCCACCACTGCGCATTCTAGATTCCAGACACACACAGCATGAAGACGTCTTTCCTCAGATCACTCTCAATTCTCCTACCCTTTCTTTTATATCTGTGACTTCCAGTCCCTAATTGGTTTCCCAAAGGCTACAGTAATCCATTATCCATGCTGCCAGATGATAATAATATTCAACATTATTTCCCTACTTTCAAATTGCATGAGGAAAGATTGTGGAATTAAACTTCACAACAGAGAAGACTAATAGACATCTCTGAAGTGTAAAAAAATAAGGAGGGGTTAAAACAAAGTACATGGAACTGGTTTGTTTCGTGCACCTGAGAGTTCAAAAACTGAGCGGCATAAATTTATAATAATTAGTAGATGGATTAGAGAAGATATGACAATAGATATGTTCCTCAGGGGCTTGTTTCAGGGGGTGGCTAAATGGGTGTGGAGGCAGAGGCTGTATGTGGATGCCAATACCTGCAGGATTCCAAATCAGAAAAAGTGCCACAGTGCTGGAGTAACTTAGCGGGTCAAGCAGCATCTCTGGAGCATGGGGATAGGCGACGTTTCAGTTTGGGACTATTCTTCAGACTGATGCACTGTGGTGAAAGCAGGATCAGTCTGACCAGCTACGGCTACGGGTATGGAGTTTATACGTTCTCCCCGTGGCTGCGTGGGTTTTTTCTGGGTGCATCGGTTTCCTCCCAAGCTCCAAAAATGCACAGGTATGTAGGTTAATTTGGTAAAATTGTAAATTGTCCCCAGTGTGTAGGATAGTGCTAGTGTATGGGGTGATGACGCGGGCTCGGTGGGCCGAAGTGCCTGTTCCCGTGCTGTATCTCTCTAAAGTCTAAACCTGTTTTGTACCAGACATAGATACAGTGAGCTGCAGGGTCTCCCTTTGTGTTACACCTTCCTCGATTCTACGATCCCCCGGCCTATTCTGGTGTAACTAGTGGTTGTATACACCAGCACCCATCCATCTGCCGCCCTGCTCTCACCTTCCTCTGGAATCCTTCCTTGCTTTCTGTTACTGTCGGGACTACAGAACATCCCACTGTACGCCTGAACCTTGAACTCGTACATGAAGCCCCTCCTCAGCGTGGTCAGCTCTGCATTCTGTTCCTCTGGGTCGGCAACTTGGTCCACCATCCAGTCCGTGCTCAGCGGCACCAAAGAACGGAATAAAACATTAAATCCCTCAACGTTCTGCGGCTGTGAAAGAACCTGCAGAGGGCATAAATCAAGTGAGTTTTATGCAGATAGTACAACTTACTTCCAGCCCCCTGTGGGCATTGGTTTTAATAACCTGCATGAAAGGAGAAGATCAAGTGGAATTACAGGGATTAGTCCAAATTAGTTATTCTCGCTCAGGGGAAGTAGTCAGTATCTCACAACTCCCAGATTCTGATCCCTGTCCTGTAATTCCAAGTCGTGATGCTTCTCACGTGGACAGCATCCGAGGTTACTTTTGAAATCGAATCTGTGAAATGGAATTGGGTGCCATATGATGACCGGTTTAAACAAGCATGGCTTACAGCCTTAGGACTGAAGTACTTGCGAGCTGCTTGAGAAAATATGAGTCACAAACAATCCTGGGGGAAATTAAGGCGTTGTAGACGCTCCGTTTCCAATGTAATCAGGGTGGTAACTGCTGGTGGGAAATAGAACATTACTTCATGGCTAACATTCGAGGGATCCAGCCACAGATTGGGCTCATGCCCAGCGCACATACGGGATCTTCCCTCTTTCACCTGGAGGGTGGTGGGTATATGGAGCAGGCTGCCTGAAGAGATGGTTGAGGCAGGTACTACAACCGCACTTGAATAGGTACATGGGTAGGAGATGTTTAGGGGGATATGGGCAAATAAGATTATCTTAGATGGGAGCACCTTGGTTGGCATGGGTGAGGCGAGAAGAGGGAGTGGCCAGGGCGTGACTCGTCCTTGATTGTGCTGTTGGCCTTGCCGAGGCAGCATTAGGTATTTATGGAGTCAGTGGAAGGAAGGTTGGTTCATGAAAGCTCATGACATCACATGTTTCAGATACAGACACTTTCAGATACAGAGTCAGAGATTGCATTCATCATCCACAATAATCATCCTGAACATGTTAAGATCCAATCATGCCATATAAAAATGAAGAGCTGGATCTGGGAGACACCAATGAATGAGTGGATAACCCATTTTGCACCCTTTCCCACATTACTATTGACTCCGATGTAACGAAGGAGCAGGAGAGGTGAGCGACCAACTCATTACGGCAAACATTACACTGTTGAACCAAGTTAATTTATTCTCCTGCGAGAGAGGTAGAAGCTGATAAAGACTTGGAAAGTGAGGTTATTTTCATCACATTGTGATGCAATACTTTAATACTCCAGAGGTAGAACTTCAGAGTATATTAGTAAAGTAAATACTAAGAAGAAGCCAGCTAAAGCATTAAGCGTTAAGGCACAGTGGTGTAGTGGTAGAGTTACTGCCTTGCAGCACCAGAGACCCGGGTTCAATCCTGACTACGGGTGCTGTCTGTATGGAGTTTGTACGTTCTCCCCTTGACCGTGTGTGGGTTTTCTCCGAGATCTTAGTTTTCCTCCCACACTCCAAAGACGTGCAGGTTTGTAGGTTAATTGGCTTGGTATAAGTGTAAATTGTCCCTAGTGTATGTAGGATAGTACTAGTGTATTAGATCGCTGATCAGTGCGGACCCGGAAGGGCCGAAGGGCCTGTTTCCAAGCTGTATCTCTAAACTAAACTAAACTAAATTGATACTTTTACTCTTGAGGAAGCTATTTATCTTATTCTCTCCCAGGCAGTTGCCATTGCTGGGACAGCCAGTGAATGCTGCTCATCAACTAGATTACTGCTGAAACTAGATCAGGTGGATTGCAAACTCCTTTTCCAAAGGTGGACAGCCGTATCTGAACCTTCTGAACCTTCTGAATTTTGTAGTCGGCAGGGCAGTACTCTGCATATCGCCAACTTGGACAATTTTCCATTTTTATCAAGCCAATTAACCTACAAACCTGTACGTCTTTGGAGAGAGGGAGGAAACCGAAGATCTCGGAGAAAACCCACGCAGATCACAGGGAGAACGTACAAACTCCATACAGACAGCACCCGTAGTCGGGATCGAACCCGGGTCTCTGGCGCTGTATTTTGCTGTAAGGCAGTAACTCTACCACTGTGCCACCGTGCTGCCCATTATCTGGGACTGTAAAATGGCACCGAAATGACACCTCTTACATATAGATTCAGTGGGCTATTTTGTACTTTGTGTACTAACAGGGGGATTGAGCTGATGTGTGGTAAGTCTTGCTGATCTGTCTGAAAAGGAAAAGTATTTCACTGGGCCTTGGCACATGTGATAATTAAGAAACCATTGAGCCATTTAGCTGATCAGATACATTTTACAATATTCCACTTGTGTCAATAATCACAGAATCTAGCTTTCTATTCGAGATTGATTTATGAAGTGATATAAAATTCTCCTGCAGCTTGGGTGGAATTCATGTCCCTGGATTACCTGGTCAGGATGCTTTGGTCATTCAGTTACACTGCTGTTCCTCCCTTGGCTCACTGCAGATATAATGGAGAACACCTTCCAAAACATACTATGATTTCTAAACTATGCACGCAGCACAAGAATATATGCATCGCATCACGCTGAATAGGGTGAAGTGCATGACAATTGTGTCTAGAATCAAGTGGTAACATCCTGAAATTAGGTAAGTTGATCAGAGGCAAACCTTCCAGTGGAGATGGACATGTGAAGATGATGGAAGAATGGTGATGTTGGCCAGGTGTACACGGACATCCAGCATCTGCCTTTGGGTGTCCTCTTGTTTCTCCCTCTGACCAGTGTCAAGAGCATCTGAAGGTAATAAAAACATGCCACAATGACAGCAGTCACACACAATTATGTTTCATTTAATGCTGATCAACCACATCAACCATCATCTGTTGTTTCTACTCTATTTGCCTCTTCAGCATGAGGGGTCATAAATATTGAACCTATGACAGCGCAAGACAGAAAAAGACCAGTTGGTTCACTAAGGATTACACTGACCGAATGCATGGAAGGTGTTACTGAAGGCTAGCAATGGATCAATGGACATAGAACATTGTAGCGAAGGAACAGGCTCTGTGGCGCACACTATCTGTGCTGAGCAAACCTCCCCTACCAGCATCTGATCCATATCCTTCCATTCCCTACATACAGTATGCATGTGCCAATCTAAATGCTGCTGTCATATCTGCTTCCACCACCACCCCTGGCAGCGCATCCCACATACCCAGCACTCTCTATGTAAACAACTTGCCCCACACATCTTCCTCTCTCTTACCTTAAGGCCCTACCCGCCTACCCTTGACATTTCCACCCTGACATGAAGGTTCTGACTACCTGTCCTATCGTCATTTTATATCGTTTTTATCAGCTCTCCCCTCAACCTGTTGGCCCCATTCACATTAAGAGAAGTTAGACAGTTTATCAATTGAGTCTAATGTAATATAGTATGTGAGTAAAAATAACTATATCAGCAGAAATTGCTGCTGTCAATACACTACTTCACTGTTTTAACCAGTTAGAACATGGAGACCCACTTATTCACATAATTCAGGCTATTATCCGCTTTACATCATACATTTCTTCCCCCCATTGCTTCTGACTGGGTGTGCTTTCAGTTGACTCCACCAGCTTACTCGTTGCCCAGGGTGAACCATAGCAAACTCACACATACCTCGTACTGTGAGGGAGGCAGAGGCAGCAGCTGAACCCACTGCATTCTCAGCCAGGCAGGTGTAGACACCGGAGTCACTAGCGGCTGTGTAATGAATCCTTATTGTGTGATCAGAGTTCACCTCGTACCTGTTGAATCAAAGCACCGACTTGATCAGAAGGGGAAATCAATTTACACTCCTCTCCCAACACCCACCTTGCTACGAAATATGCACCTCTGCTCCTTCCACCACCACTCAGTAACATAAATCCGAGATGTGTTTTTGACTGAATGTAACAACCAACAGTGAAGAACCCGCACGTTACTGCCTTACTGGGAATGTGCTGCAGTATCATGGTAAAGCATTGAGTCAAGCCGACTCAGGTATATATCAGCCATTGCATGGGATGATGTGCAGCTCTCCCCGATGTTCCTGTTCACTTATCCCTCAGTAAGCTAACAGCTGCACTTGCTACATCCCGCCAGTGACTATGTTTCAGAGACACAAGAAACTGAAGATGCAAAATTAAATGGTCTGGAGGAACTTAGGGAGGGAATGGACAGACAACGTCTTGGGTTGGGACTCTTATTTAGACTGGTGATGTTTCAGGTCGGGACCCTTCTTCAGACTGAGGGCAACTGTGATTCATGGTTTCTCAGCTCTTTGAGACAGAGTCATAGAGAAATATAGCACGGAAGCTGCCCTCTGTTTAACAGAGTCTGAAGAAGGGTCTCGATCCGAAAAGTCACCCCATTCCTTCTCTCCAGAGATGCTGCCTATCCCGCTGAGTTACTCCAGCTTTTGGTGTGTATCTCTAACAGAGTCTGCACTGAAAATCAAACACCTGTTTTTCCATTTATCCTATTCCTACCCATTTTGGTTGACAAAGGCAAGTTAGGCCAAAGGGTCTGTTTCCGAGCTGTATGACAATACAACTCTCCTAGCCCCAACCTCTCAACCCCAGATTCCACCTCACCTACACACTAGGAGCAAGTCACAGCAGCCAATTAAACTAACAACCCACACATCCTTGAGATGTGGAGAGAAACTGGAACACATGGATCAAACCCATGTGGTTTCAGAAAGAGTATGCAAACTCCACATAAATGGAGCCAGTGTTGGATTCCAGATCCCTGGAGATGTGAAGAAGCAGCTCTTATAACCACATCTTTTTTCCACGAGTAGTAGCTCTACTCAATAACCAAAAATCTGTAGCCTTCTTTTGCTGTGGTATTTTATTTAATTCACATGTTTAATCAATAATGTTTTATTATTAATGTTTAATGTTTTATGCGTCATTCTGATTAATTGTCACTGTATGTCATGTTGTCACTTGCGGGAGGAGCACCAAGGCTGATTCCTTGTATGTGAATATACTTAGCCAATAAATGTATTCATTCATTCATTCATCACTGCAATGTCCATGTTTTGAGAAGCTGTGTGCAAACTCTTCTTCACCCAGACAGTGAGACAAAAAGATTCTCAAGACAAATATACATAAATGGTCATTTCCAGGAGCAGTATCTTTCTCCTGGGTGGATTATTCAGTGACTGCACTGACCTCCCATTGGGAAGCATTCCGTTTTCTTTCTTCCAAACCACTCGAGGCAATGGATCACCGCGAGCATTGCAGGAAAACTGCACGCTGCCTCCAGCCATCACCGTGGCATCACTAGGCCTTTGAACAAAGGTTGGCTTTTCTGCAGGAAAGACGAGCGAGTTATCGTCACAAGAAACACCAGTCGGCACTGCCAGCCAGACCTCCCGCCTTTCCCTGACCATGTATGAGTAAACGTTGTGTATAAAGGAACTGCATATGTTCGTTTATACCGAAGTTAGACACAAAATGCTGGAGTAACTGAGCGGGTCAGGCAGCATCTCTGGAGAAAAAGGAATGGGTGACATTTCGGCTAGAACCCTTCTTCTGATTTCTCCACTCTGAAGAAGGGTTCCGACCTGAGACATCACCTATTCCCTTTCTCTAGAGATGTTGCCTGGCCCGCTGAGTTGCTCCAGCATTCTGGGTCGATATATAAGTAAAAGTTGCTGACAGAGAGTAAGTTAAGATTCTAAAATTTGGGCTAAAGGAGGCAATGTCAAACCCATGCATCGGAGCAGATGCATTAGAGCATGTGCACATTTCCAAGAATAGAACCCAGGTTTGCTCTCTTGTATTTCAGTCTGTACCTCAAACAGTAAGGTTAATATAAAGCTGTAGGACACAATGGAGTGGCGTAGTGGAAAGGTGCTGGGCCCATGGTCGGCTTGGTCAGCAACGCTTGGTCAGCAACCTTTAACTCTGAGTCAGCAAGCACTTGGACCGCCAGTACTTCTGTCAGTTTGCCAAAGGCAGCAGGTTTGGGCAAAGATAAGAATGGAGCAGGGTTGTTAACTATTACAGTCAGAAATAACTCATTTATTTGGTATGTTAGAATAAATTCAGCTCTGAACAGGTGAATTTCTTTCCCCCAAAGCTCCATTTTTGCAAATAATAATTTACTGGTCATTTCAAAAGCAAAAATAAATATTCAAATGCACTAGTCAATGTTTCTAACCCATGACACTACTGAGAGAAAAACAGAGGGTACACAGTATCTGGAAGCTAGGGAAGAGCATATAATTATGCTGCTAAAAGACATTTGGACATATGTCAGGATAGGAATGGTTTACAGAGTGCTATGGCCCAAATGCGAGCAAATGTGATTAGCCGAGTATACCAACTTGGTCGGCATGGACAAGGTGGGTCAAAAGTCCTGTTTCTGTGTCGCATGGTTCTATACCCCAGACTCTAAGAGCAAGTTCTCCCTGTCCGCTATCCATCAACACCACCAGAGGAAGGAGTAATCGAGTCTTTCAAACTGCGCTAATCTTTACAACAACTCTTAAACCAACTGGTGAACAACGTGTCGAGTGTTACTCACCCAATACGGACATTCGGGCAGCTCTGCTCTCCCGCTGGCCCACCTTGTTTGTTGCTACACACATGTACACTCCCGAGTCACTCCTCAGTGTGGAGAAAATGGTGAGTTTACCGACAGTAACCTGTAGGCAAGACAAGAACGTGAAACCGAAAGAAACATCCAGATACAGCAAAGGGCCTTTCTGTGGTATTCTCTGGAGAACTACGGAAGAGGCTTCTACGCAGGATTACAAATGAAAAACTTCACTCGCCTTTGAAAGAAAAGATATTACAAATCAACTCACAATTTTTCCCTTAAAGAGATCACAATTTTTCCCTTAAAGTGAACGGCATATCCTGTTGTTGGGATCTTAGCAATGGATTTCTAAAATAAGGAAAAGATCTACACAGCTCTTCCACTGATCAAAGTACAGTGTGTATCATTCGTATTCATAGTGATTCAATGGTAATTTATTGTTACATGTACCTACGTACAGTGATTTATTTTTGCATGCAATTCAGTATAAATCTTACTATAGAGAAAGTATATCCAATATGTAGCAGTCAAGGGAGGGAACAAATGGAAGGTCTGGCAGAGATGTTTCCTCTCGGTGATTATATGCGGCGCCCTGGCGCAGCAGTAGAGTTGCTGCCCTTCAGCGTCAGAGACCCAGGTTCAATCCTAACTACGGGTGCTGTCTATACAGAGTTTGTATGTTCTCCCCGTGACCGCGTGGGTTTTTTCCAGGAGCTCCGGTTTCCTCCCTCACTCCAAAGACATGCAGGTTTGTAGGTTAATTGGCTTCGGTAAGAATCGTAAATCGTCGCTATTGTGTAGGATAGTGCAACTGTACGGGGCGATCGCTGGGCGTTGCGGGCTCGGTGGGCCAAAGGGCCTGTTTCCGCGCTGTGACTCTAAAACTAATAGATGAATCTCTGTGTGGCGCTCTGACAGAATCTGACACAGGGCATGCCTGGAATATTGTGGTGATAAATGTATCATCCTTCCTCGGTGATGGGATCTCGATTGGAAGCTGGGGACATTTCCCACTGGATGCCTGGATTCAGGGGTATTCGCTACAAGCAGTGGTTAGAGTGAGTAAGATTGTTTTCTCTAAAACAGTGGAGGTTGTGGGAGACCTGATAGAAAATTATGAGAGGCATAGATAAGGTAGACACTCAGAACCTTTTTCCCCCCAGGATGGAAAAAGGGTCAAGAGTCAAGTGGCGGGAAAAGGGTCAAGATTCAAGTGTTTTATTGGCATATGTCCTAAACAGGACATTGAAATTCTTACTTGCACCCAGCACAACAGTTTAAGATGAGAAGGACAAACTTTAAAGAAGGTGTACAGGACAAGTTTTTATTTATTTATTTTTTTACACAGAAGGTGGTGAGTGTTGCCATAATGGCAGAATATGTTGCCAGGGGTGGTGGTTGAAGCAGACACCTTTGGAGAGGCACATGGATATGCAGGGACTGGAGGGATATGGGTTACATGCATGTAGATAAGTAATGGTCTTGGCATCATGTTCAGCACAGACATTGTGGACGAAGGGCCTGTTCTTGCGCTGCATTGTTCTATATTCTATATCTATCTATATATTACTAAAAGTCTGTTCTTGACCGGTTTTGGCTTTCTGTGCTGCGATTTCCGAGAGTACGCCGCCACCTACGGCCGTCATTTTTGGCTACCTCGCTCAGAGCCCCCCTCCGCCGCTTGTGTGCCGAGGATTTTTCCCGTCGATGAAAATTGACAGAGATATTAATGTTTTTACAAAATTCCCCATTCTCTCTACTGCACCTGCTGGAGGGAGGGGGAGGGACTATAAAACCAGGAAGTGGTGTGCCTCAATCAGTCTCTGCAAGTGGTGTGCCTCAATCAGTCTCTGCAAGTGGTGTGCCTCAATCAGAGCTCTGAATGACACTGACAAATGTCTACAGCACTGTGAGTACCCTTAATTTGGTTTGAAAATGAATATATGGTTAGAGGTAAAAAAGCACTGCCTGCAAATGGTTGTTTGGGTTTGGGTTGAAGTAAAAAGGCACTCTCTCTCCCCCCCCTCCCTCTCCTCTCCCCCCTCTCCTTCCCCCCCTCTCCTCCCCCCCCCCCTCTTCCCCTCTCCTCCCCCCCCCCTTCTCCTCTCCCCCCCTCTCCTTTCCCCCCCTCTCCTTCCCCCCCTCTCCTTTCCCCCCCTCTCCTCTCCCCCCCCCTCTCCTCTCCCCCTCTCCTCTCCCCCTCTCCTCTCCCCCCTCTCTCTCTCTCTCCCCTCTTTTTCTCCCCCTCCTCCCCTCCATCCCCTCCCCCACCGTCCCTCCCCTCCACACACCCCTACCCCCTTCCCTCCACCCTCCCTCCACCCTCCCTCCCCCCCTCCCTCCCCCCCTCCCCTGTCCTCCCCACCCCCCTCCCCCTGTCCTCCCCTGCACTAAACCACTGCACTAAAGAGTGGCCATCTAAAACAGATAAACAATGAGAAATTTACCAATGACTGTCAACAATGTACCTAGAAACATAGAAAATAGGTGCAAGCAGGCCATTCGGCCCTTCGAGCTAGCATCGCCATTCAATATGATCATGGCTGATCATCCAAAATAAGTATCCTGTCCCTGCTTTCTCCCCATATCCCTTGATTCTGTTAGCCCTAAGAGCTATATCGAACTCTCCCTTGAATAAATCAAGAGAATACCTAAGATACAACCTAACCTTTGGTTGTCGATAACCGGTATCAATTTGCCTGAAATTATAGTGAAAAGGGACATCTTTTATAGGGGACACCAGATTTTGTAGATGTAGGAAACTTGAACAAAACAATAGTGCTGGAGGACTGCTGTCAGGCAGCATCTGCAGAGGGAATAAACATCTATCCACTCCCTCCACAATTACTACCTGTCCACTCAATTCCTCCTTTGTGCTTTGCTCAATTTTTTTTAATGGAAAGTTTACATTTGACATCGTTCAAGTTCAAATTCAAGTGAGTTTATTGTCATGTGTCCCTGATAGGACAATGAAATTCTTGCTTTGCTTCAGCACACGGAACATAGTAGGCATTTACTACAAAACAGATCAGTGTGTCCATATACCATTATATCAGGTAAAGCAACTTCCTCTCGTCCAAAGATAGACACAAAATGCTGGAGTAACTTAGCAGGTCTCGCAGCATCTCATGAGAAAAATAATTGGTGACATTTCTTCAGGGATGCCTTCACGGTTGCGATCCGAAACATCACCTATTACTTTTCTCCAGAGATGCTGCCTGACCCGCTGAGTTACTCCAGAGTTTTGTGTCTATCTTCGGTGTAAACCAGCATCTGCAATTGCTTCCTGCACACTTCTTCTCATCCGAGTCCTTCCACAGTTTGATGGGATGGCTTCCTCACAGAAGGCAGTCAGTTGATGTTAACATTACTGCCCTCTGTGATTGAAACAGAGGAGGTAGGCAAGCAGTGGACTCACTCTGTACCGCTGGTCCTTGTCGTCCAGAGGTGCCCCATCTTTCTTCCACGTGACGGTTGGCTCGGGGTGACCGCGGGGCGGGAGACATTCCATATCCGCCTGCTCGCCTAACGCCACCACCACGCTGCTGGGCTGCAGGCGGAACTCCTCCCGGAGGGCTGAAATGAAACGGGATCATCATCGCAACCGAACAAACGCCGGGGGGAGAGAGGCACCATGAACAAGGTTCACAAAATAAACAAGGGACATAAGAGACTGCCGATGATGGAATCTTGTGCAAGAAACAAACTGCTGGTGGAACTCAGTGGTTCGGTCTGAAGATGGGTCCTGTCCCAAAACTTTCATCTGTCCATTTCCCATCACAGATGCTGCCTGACCGGCTGAGTTCCTCGAGCTCTTTGTATTTTGCTTGTAAACAAAAAACATCCTGCATTTTTGTCTACCTGAATTTAGCAACGACAGGAAGCTGGATTAGTTACTAAATTGAGACACAAAGAACAATAGATGCTGGATTCATGAGCAAAATACAAAGTGCTGGTGTAACTCAGTGGGTCAGGCAGCATGAGGAGAGAGACAGGGTAGGTGATGTTTTGGGTCAGCATATGACAACAAATGGCTAATTATAATTTTATTGACTTCTACCTGCTTCTACTTATTATGTCCTTATGCCCTGATTAAATATGAAGTCCCAACTAATAACACAAGCACAAAGCAAAGTTAATTTTAACTGCAGATAGTCCAAGGGTGAGCCTTAAACATGCCAGCGAACACTGACAGGAGGCAGCACTTTGGCCATAGAACCTGCTCCAGAGCTCATCTTGAAATTTATCATGCCCCTGCTGAACGCAAATTAGTTGCTCCATTTTTACATTACAACACTTCAGGATGGCACGGTGGCACAGCAGTAGAGTTGTTGCCTTACAGCACCAGAGACCCTGTTCCCATTTCCTTCGCTCCATAGATGCTGCCTCACCCGCTGAGATTCTCCAGTATTTTTGTCCACGCTCCAGAGACCCTGATTGGATTCTGACTGCGGGCACTTGTCTGTACACAGTTTGTTCTATATCTACGTGACCTTTGAGGGTTTTCACTGGGATCTCCAATTTCCTCCCACTGGCCAAAAGACATACGGGTTTGTAAGCTAATTGGCTTGGTATAAATGTAAATTGTCCCTGGTGTATGCAGGATGGTGTGAATGAGCAGGGATCGCAGGATAATGTCTGGGATCGGTGAGATCTCGGTGCCCGGAAGGCCTGTTTCCGTGCTGTATCTCTAAACTAAGCTAAGCACTTCAAAATTCCTGTGAAGTTAAGCTTATGAAGCATTCTTTGGAAATAGACATTTCCCATTGTTCTACCCCAAAACCACTGCATCAGGTAAACTGCTCAAACTAATCTCATGATCATCGGTGGAATCTTTCTGGAGAGAGAGAAAAAGAATTTGCCATCTTTGGCTGCACAATTACTTCCAAAGTACAATTAATTGCGGAGAATATTGCAAATTCAAGATTGCATGCTGTCAAATAACTATACATTGTCTGTTGGATGAAACTAAACCCATCATCAAACTCAGTTACCCCACCACTCCCCGTCAAAGCCACAAGGAGATTATCTCAATCTAATTAATCTCACCCTGGAATCTTTGCTGTGTGAAAATTGGCAGCTCCATTTGAGCATATTGAGATTAAGTACGCTTCAAAAGTAAATTAACTAGCCATGAAACAAATTAGCACTTCCTGTTGATGGTGAAGTCCTTATTATCAATTAAAAAATCCATTCCACGCTCTTCACTTCTTAATTAGCTAACGTCGATAAGAATCCTACAGTCACAACTTGCTTCTAACCTTGAAGGTTGTACCACTGCTGGCTATGGGCTCCACCCTTCATCACAACATCGTTGGCTGTCAAGCATCCATTGAAGTGGATCCACAATATTCTGCACTATAATTATCAACCTTGTTCTGCAGTCAATGTCGAGAAATGAAAAATGTAATTTATCTAACATTTTTAATCATTTCAAAGCTTGGGGTGGGAGATTGCAACCTTCACGTGGTCCACCCTGTTTCGACAAATGCAATCAACCCGGTCGGTGCGCGCAATCAAATAAGATCAAATAGAACAAGTTGTCCTACAACTTTAGGCTGTGCACGCCATACGCAAGAAGAAGAAGAAGAAGTTTTCAAAGCTTGAAATAAAATTCACAATACACACTGGATTACAGTAGAAACTGAAACAAAGAATTTATAAAAAATCAATTTTAAATAGGAATTATAATTCACGCACTTAAAACTCACTTCTGAGCACGAGGTAATTTGTGAAACAGAAACTATCAATCTTAAGGGTCTGTCCCACTTTCACGACCGAATTCACGACCTTTTTTACTCGTGGACATTTTTCATCATGTTGAAAAAACGCCCCGACCTACTTGATGCCACGAGTACCTATGACTAGCATCACGGCCTGCTACGACCTCCTACGACCTTGTGATGATCATGCTGCGAGTATGAGTCAAGGGCAAACTCGGCAGAGGTCGTGAATTAGTTTGTGAAAGTGGGACAGGCCCTTTAATCATTTAGTGTCCTGGTTAGTGATTGCCCCCTTCCATGCCTGAGAAATGTCACAATTTGCTGCCTCGGTTTAGAGACAAGGCCTCTCCTTGTCCCACTATTCTTCTGGAAAATCCGGCTGACACAGTAAATGACTAACAAGTCCTTTGGGAAGCTGTAACGTTAACGAGGGCCTTGTCACCTTGTCAGATCCTCTATCATTGGCATATTGTTCATTAGAAGGTCTACTCATGTAGATCGGACGCTGTTTAATTGCAGCACAAATTAAGTGTGAATTATTTTTCGTAATGAGCTCTGTAAGCACCAGCACTCACTCACCGTGCACCTCGGGGAAAGAACGTGCAAGCACAGAGTGTTCTGAGAGGGTGAAAGGACAACGTTGGTTGTGCAGTAAACTTTGAGTGTTAAGCTAAATGAGAGCCACTGAACTCGTTGCTCTGTATATATCACCCCACTTTTCTACACTACTGCTCTTTAGTTTTAGTTTCTAGTTTTAGAGATACAGCATGGAAACAATCCCTTCGGCCCAAATGAAGGAACATTTACACGTACACCAAGCCAATTAACCTACATGCCTTGTGGAGTGTGGGAGGAAACCAAAGATCGCGGAGAAAATCCACGCAGTCACGGGAAGAACGTACAAACTCCGTACAGACAGCACCCGTAGTCGGGATCGAACCTGGGTCTCAGGCACTGCAAGCGCTGTAAGGCAGCAACTCTACCGCTGCGCCATTGTATTCTTGGTAAATTGCAAAAGGGCACAGAGTGCTGGAGTAACAGTAGGTCAGGCAGCATCTCTGGGAAACATGGACAGGTGACCTTTCCGGTCGAGACCCTTCTTCAGACTTTGGTAGTCTCATGGTAAATTGCTAGTTGTTAATAATTCTCAGGTTATCAAAAGAAATGAGCATTCCAAATCACCCAATTGAAATATTTAAATCTTAACCTTAATAATCCACACTTTTCTCCACACAACTTTTTCTTCTGTGTATGTTTAACTGATCTCTAAAATATAGAAACACAAGCAACTGCACATGCTGGAATCATGCTGGTATATGAGGCATCTTCAAGGTAGTTGAGGCCAGTTCATTGGCTATATTTAAGAGGGAGTTAGATGTGGTCCTTGTGGCTAAAGGGATCGGGGGTATGGAGAGAAGGCAGGTACAGGATACTGAGTTGGATGATCAGCCAAGATCATATTGAATGGCGGTGCAGGCTCGAAGGGCCGAATGGCCTTCTCCTGCTCATATTTTCTATGTTTCTATGTTTCTATCTTGGTCGGAATGAGCAGGCTGGGCTGAAGGGCCTGTTACCATGCTGTACGGCTCAAAGCATTTCAGTTCAAATAAAAAATCAGATCAAATTACCACTACAATTTTCAATTATCCTTGTGGCTGCCACATGATGTGGCTAGCTACGGGAGTAATGGCTGAAGTGGGATTTTGAGGATTGTGTACTAATATTTTGTGATAACTGCAAACTTCATTCATAAACAGCAACCTATTGAAAGTCCTTGTCGCCAAGATTAGATCGAGATACCATTAGAATTATTCCACTCTTTTCCACATGATCCATTGAGCTGCAAGGAATTTCCAAAGAATTTATTCTGCATCGCCCAGCATAGATATTCATCCCCGTGATCAGGATATTAGAACTCAATTTGACTTCTGAGGTCGAGATATTAATCTTGAAGCACAGTTTCACCACACATCTTAGTAAAATGTTGTTTATGCGACAACTGTAGCTGGACTGACCATTGAGTTGTTATTTAGGCTTCTGAACAGTCCATAACCTAGGGTACTGACCGATTCACCCCCGTCCTGGTGTGGACATTGTCCATGAAACTGAAGACAAGACACAAAATGCAGGAGTAACAGCGGGACAGGCAGCATCAATGGACAGAAGGGTCAAGACCTTTCTTCAGTCTGTGAAACTGATGGGCTACAATGCTGAGAACTATATTATGCACTCTTCCCCTTTGCTCTACCTATTGCAACCGAGTTTGATGTGGCTGTTTCTATGCATGGTATATCTGATCTGATTGGATAGCATGCAAAACAAAGGTTTACCCCGACTCTCAGTCTGAAGAACGGTCTCGACCAGAAACGTTACCTACTACCTTTCTCCAGAGATGCTGTCTGACCCATTGAGTTACTCAAGCTTCTTATGTCTAACTACAGTTTTCACTATTCAAGTGATAATAAGAAATCTAAACTTAAAAATTGGATTAAAGTGATGGGCTTGATTAACCTGATCTTATCCTGATAAACCTTCAAGCCAATTGTCTAAGTTGACTATTGTTGGCAAACATCAGCACAAGCTCCTAGAAAGTATGATTAAAAACTGTTTAAACTCCTGACATATCCTGCCTTCAACAAAGTCCCTGCATTTTGCTTCTTGTCAAGAGTGTTTTATTGTCATATATCCCAGATAGAACTATGATATTCATACTTGCAGCAGCTACACACACACACACACACACACACACATCCACATCCACATCCACATCCACTTCCTGAACCTGGACATTACAGTTTTCAGGCTCCTATACCTTCATCCTGATGGCAGGGGTGAAATTAGTGCATGGTCAGGGTGGTGAGGGTCTCTGATGATGCTGATTGCCTTTTTGAGGCGATCCCGGTAAATCCCTTCGATGGTGGGGTCAGAGCCAGTGATGGACTGGGCAGTGTTCACAGTCTTCTTCACTCCTGGGCATTCAAGTTGCCGAACCAGGACTTGATGCAACCAGTCATTATGCTCTCTACTGTACATCTGTAGACATTCAAGGGAATCCTCTCCGACATACCGAAACTTTGTAATCTCAGGAAGTAGAGGCGTTGATGTGCTTTCTTTATGATTGCATCAGTGTGCTGGGTCCAGGAAAGATCTTTGGAAATATGCACTCCCTGGAATTTGACTTTTTTGACTCTCTCCGCCATCGTCCCGTTGATATAAACAGGCTTGTGGGTCCTCATCCTTCCTCTTCCAAAGTCCACAATCAGTGCATTGGCCTGACTGATATTGAGAACCAGGTTGTTATGTTGGCACGATTTGGTCAATCGGTCGATTTCACTTCTAGACTCTGACTCATCACCATCTGTTATTCGTCCAACAACGTTGGTGTCGGCGGTGAAATTGAAGATGGAGCTCGCACCGTGACCCAATCATTATGGATTATGCAAGTGATGTGTGAGTATTTTTTCCTTTGAAGTAAAATTCTATTATTTTAGATTGCTCAGTCAATTGGTTTCAAGCTGAAATCCAAAGTTATGGTTGATAAGAGACAATATAATGATTTGTGGATCTGATTTAGAATGCCATAATACAGATAGATCTGGAGGAATAAAAATGAGACCTTGAATTCACTTCTTTCCACTCACAAGGGAATGCAAAAAACACTTTTGCTTTCCTGACAACTCTAAATCATCAAGATGAATGGCACTTGTAGCTGGTGAATGATATTTGATATCCTTCAAACTGATTACAATCGCAGTCTCTCTCGTGTGTGTTATCCTTTGAAGCAAGATGAATACAAACAGCTAGCAGAAGATGGTTATATAGACATAACATTGTCCACCTGATCAAATGAGGAAGAAACTGAAGACCCGTGACTGTCAGTCTGAATAAGGGTCTCGACCCGAAACGCCACCTATTCATTTTCCAGAGATGCTGTCTGACCTGCTGAGTTACTGCAGCATTTTATGTCTATTTTCGGTTTAAAGCAGCATCCGCAGTTCCTTCTTACACAAGAGATTGAAGAATCAAAATTAGGCAGGCCCCTGAGCCTGACATTAACCTGCCCTTTGCTTCACTTGGAAGAGAATGGAAAGGATTTGAGTATAAGAGCAGGGAGGTTCTACTGCAGTTGTACAGGGTCTTGGTGAGACCACACCTGGAGTATTGCTTACAGTTTTGGTCTCCTAATCTGAGGAAAGACATTCTTGCCATAGAGGGAGTACAGAGAAGGTTCACCAGACTGATTCCTAGGATGGCAGGACTTTCATATGAAGAAAGACTGGATAGACTCGGCTTGTACACGCTAGAATTCAGAAGATTGAGGGGGGATCTTGTAGAAACTTACAGAATTCTTAAGGGGTTGGACAGGCTAGATGCAGGAAGATTATTCCCGATGTTGGGAAAGTCCAGAACTAGGGGTCACAGTTTAAGGATAAGAGGGAAGTCTTTGAGGACCGAGATGAGAAAATCATTTTTTACACAGAGAGTGGTGAATCTGTGGAATTCTCTGCCACAGAATGTAGTTGAGGCCAGTTCATTGGCTATATTTAAGAGGGAGTTAGATGTGGCCCTTGTGGCTAAAGGGATCAGGGGGTGTGGAGATAAGGCAGGGATGTGATACTGAGTTGGATGATCAGCCATGATCATATTGAATGGCGGTGCAGGCTCGAAGGGCCGAATGGCCTACTCCTGCACCTATTTTCTATGTTTGTATGAAAGGGGTCAGCAATATAAAGTGACTTCACGATGTCTTAAATTGATGTTTAGTTTTCATTTTTGTTTTAGAGATACTGTGTGGAAACTGGCCCTTTGGCCCACCGACTCCACCCCAACCAGCAATCACCCCCTACTTGTTCCATTCTACACACTAGGGGCTATTTACAGAAGCCAATTAACCTACAAACCTGCACGTCTTTGGGAAGTGAGATGAAACCGGAGCACCCAGAGAAAACATACGTGATAACAGGGAGAACGTACAAACTCCATTCAGACAGCACCCGAGGTCAGCATCGAACCCGGGTCTCTGGCGCTGTGACCCTTCCTCAGAGGGTCCCGACCCGAAACGTCACCCATTCCCTCTCTCCGGAGATACTGCCTGTCCCGCTGTATTACTCCAGCATGTGTGTCTATCCAAGAAAGCGCAGAGTTCATTCTAGAACATTCCAGTAAGGTTGCCAAGCACAAAGGATTGTGGGATTCAGTCAATGAGCATGACCTCCACGCGCCAGCGGGTTGTGTGACGGGGGTTTACGAGAGGTACCTGGATATTCGTTTAAAGTACAAGGGCTTGTTTTATAGAGCAGCCCGAGACAATGGGACATGAAAAAGATCAGAATCAAAGCTGACAGGAAGAAAGTCTTCTGATGTGATTAATGGGGTTCAGCATGAGTAGTTCCAACAGTGGGACAATGCAACAACCAAGGCAGATCAAAAGTGTTATTAACCGCTTCAAGCTGCTGCTGATCAGATTTCTTAACAGCCTGCATTATTCGTTTACAGCGACACAAATCAAATCTTGCTTTTGATTTTCTTTCACTGGATAAGAAATCCGAATAGTTTTATACTCATGTTATTCAGATTTTTAGTTTTTAGTTTTAGTTTTGTATTTAGAGATACAGGGTGGGAACAGACCCTTCGGCCCAAAGAGTTTGGGCTGACCAACAATCACCCGTACACAAGTCCTACACACTAAGGAGAATTTAAGGGCCTGTCCCACTTTCACGACCAAATTCACGACCTTCTTTATTCGTGGACATTTTTCATCAGGCTAGAAAAATGCCCTGACCTACTTGATGCCACGAGTACCTACGGCCTACCTACGACCTCCTACGACCTCGTGACGACCATGCTGCGAGTAAGACCAAACTCGGCAGAGGTCGTGAATTAGGTTGTGAAAGTGGGACAGACCCTTTACAGTAGCAAATTAATCTACAAACCAAGGATCCCAACCTAAAACGTCGCCAATTCCTTCTCTCCATAGATGCTGCCTCACCCGCTGAGTTTCTCCAGCATTTTTTGTCTACCCTAGTCCAGGAAAGCCCCAGGCTGCTGTGGACCCGTGAGCCAACATCCATCTCCTTGCTCGACAGCCTCTGGGGCCCAGAGAGTGCCTCCTGCAGCCGCTGGAGGCACTAACCCGGTTGGTCTCTCTCCTACCGGCCCACTCCTCACGTCCGTCACCACCAGCAACTCCCTCCTCGAATTAAAACCACAGATTAAAACCAACCTGGACTCGCACCTACTCGTCAAAAACATCCCTTACCTGTATCAACCTTTATCAGGATTTGTCTGCTTTCTCTTCTCCCCCCCCCCCCCCCCCTCCATAATCAGTCCGAATAAGGATCCCAACCCGAAATATCACCTATCTGTGTTCTCCAGAGATGCTGCCTAACTCCTTGAATTTCTCTAAAACTGTCTTTTAGAAAAAAACAGCATCTCCAGTTCCTTGTTTCAACATTGTTTTCCTGCTTTGAAAACAACTGAATGCACTTTTCGGATGTAATTCTGATTCACTCTTTTGACTGGTTTCCTCAGTTAGTTCGATCCTGTAACTGTGTCTTTGTTGAACCTTTTAACAATTCCTTGAGCTGAAGAACTTATAGCCTCTTGTCTTAATTCATTGCTATCCTGAGACTCTTCAATAGTGGGTGGCTGACAGACTTGAGTGATAGATCATTATCTCGAAGTATGTCTCTCGACATGAGGATGTGATTGACTGCTCATTTCTAACATTCCATCTAACGCATATTAAATATTTCTTTAGATGACAGACTTGAGTTATTTCTGTGATGTTCCATTGCTGTGCCATGTAATCGCTGACTGGTTAGCAACTTTGTGTTGTATCATTACCATTTATTTCCTTAAGGGACTGTCCCACTGCGGCGACCTTATCTGCCAGTTTAGACTAGTTTGTCCTTGACTCAAACTCGCAGCATGGTCGACACTTGGTCCTAGGAGGTCCTATGAGGTCACTGGAACTCCCCTTCATGCTCGAAGGAAGTTCCCGAATACTCGCGGCCTCAGCTAGGTCGCGGAAAATGCTTCAGCATGTTGAAAAATGTTTCGCGAGTAAAATCTGGTCGGCATGGTTCTTTTTAACTTGTAGTGCAGTGGAGTGGGGTCGCTATTTAGTTACAGGCAGTCGAGGGCAGCCGTAGGCAAGCTCCTTCGCTGACCGGGCATTTTGATTGGCTCATTGGAATTTTCAGGACCCAAGAAAACCGACCGGTAGGTTAAATGCCCTCTAAACTTTATTATACTTCTTAAAAGTGTCTCCACCCCTTCTCCCCCCTCCCCTTCTCCCCCCCCCCCCCCCCCTCTCACCCCCTCTCTCCCCCTCCCCCCCCCTCCGCACTCTCTAAAGGACTTACTGTCCACTGTGCAGCCGTCTTTCCTTCATCGTCATCGCAGGTCTGAATTTCAGACAGCGCTCCCCCGCTTTCCCTGGCCCCCGCCTTTGCGGTGTGTGTGTGTGCGTGTGCGTGTGCGTGGTCGATCCAGCTCGCGGTTTCAATGCTGACGGTCGATCCAGCTCGAGGTTTTCCAGGCGAGTGGCCTCGAGCTTGAAGGTCGAAGGCACTCTTCTTAACTCGCGGATTAGGTCGCCGCAGTGGGACAGCCCCTTTACCACTCACCCCTTCGAATTGGGCTGTGCCAAAATTGCCTACCTGTCTGAAGAAGTGTCTGCCCGAAACGTCACCCATTCTCTCCAGAAATGCTGCCTGTCCCAGTGAGTCACCCCAGCATTTTGTGTCTATCACCTATCCGACAGCTCTGTCAAATAAAAAGCTGTTCTAGAGCACAGTACCACACAGTATCTAAACACGTCACACAATCCATGATTCATCACCTGCATTTCAAAGATTCCTTTACCATGTGTGAACACCATGTCTGTGTGGAGTTTGCACGTTCTCACGGTGACCGCATGGGTTTCCTCTTGCTCCTCCAGTTTCCTCCCACATCCCAAGGACACGAGGTTTGTAGGTTAATCAGCCTCTGTACATGGCCCCTAGTGTGTACAGACTGGATGTAAAAGTGGGACAACATAGAAGTGTGAATAGGTGAGCAAAGGTCTGTGTGTTTGTGTGGGCCGAAGGGCCTGTTTCAATACTGTATATCTAAACAAAGCTAAACATCTCTGCTGCCCCAACGGCTATTGGATGCTTTGGAGGAAGGAATACATTTTTGAGGCATGAATCTCTCAAGTCTTCTTCTTCCGTGTCCTTATTGTGGCTATTTCGTGGCTACATTGTGGCTCGCCACTGCTGTACACATCGTTACGCTTTTGGACCTTGCTAGTTAAGTGCAAGGTCTGCAGTAGTACATGGATTATCCAGCGATGGGCATTGCAGTAGGCGTTGCATTGTCTGGGTCTGTGTGTGCCACAGTCACAGGTTGTTGTATCCTCGATGTAGCCCCATTCATGCATTGTCACCCTTGATCGCCCGACCCTGGTTCGCAGTTGGTTGAGACATCTCCAGTTCAGCCGGTGTTTATCAGCACCTGGTGTTAAGCGCTCTGCTGCTGGTTTGTGCCCATCATGGTGGAAATAGGGACAGTGGCTAGTCTGTTCTTCCACATCTGGAGGAGAGCTTCAGTTGGTGTTGTTTCCAATGGGGTGACGCTGGTTAGGAAGCTCCTACAGGACTTTAACCGCCTAGGACGTGGCAGATTGTTGTGTTATGGGTGTCTATCATCTGCCAGTTGTTTCAGATGCTCTGTCGTCTCAAGTAAACGTGAAGTAGACCATCAGACTATCCTTAATCACATTTTATTGGACATTATCGTGCACGAAACGTTATTCCCTTTAACCTGTATCTCTGCACTGTGATTTGATAGCAAAGCCCCTGTCCCACTTAGGAGACCTAAACTAGCAACCTCTGGTGACCTTGCCCGCCACCCAAGGTTTCCATGAGGTCACCGGAGGTTTTGGTCACTCTCCCTAATGGTTTCCGCATGGTCGAGGCTTCATCTAGGTTGCTGCTATTTTGTCATCAGGTTTAAAACCGGCCTCGACTAAAAATAGGTTGCCGTTTTAAAAATCGATTTAGTCACAGGTCTAGTCGAAGCCGGTTTTCTTCATAGTCGAGGAAGGTTTGCAACATATGCGTGGGACGTGGTAGGAGGTTGCAGTTCACCTCGACCTTGATTTTTTTTTGGGGTGGTGGGCAAGGTCACCAGAAGTTGCTGTTTAGGTCTCCTAAGTGGGACAGGGGCTTAATCATGTATAGTCTTTCCACTGAGTGGATAGCCCTCAACAAAAAAACTTTCCACTGTACCTTGATACACGTGACAATAAATTAAACGGAAATAAACTTGTATCTCCATTTATCTTGCTGAGTTGCCCAAATAATCTCATTGTCTGTAACTGGAAAATCTTTGTCCGCAATTCTCTCTCGGCCAATGTTGGATGATTCATGCATTGTATTGAACTGAAAATTGCACTGTGCATTGGTCAATGTTACACAATTATAGAAAACTATCTACCTCTGCCTTCTGGAAACAGCTTTGGTAGGAATTTCTGCTTTTGGGCAAAGCTGGCAAATGTAATTTTGATCTGTAATAACGACAAAATCTTGCTCCAGTAGGAACTGACAGAATTTATTTAGAGCAGAGTTATTGATTGCACCTTCTAACTTTATAAAGAAAAAAAATGATTTGACTATATACGGCAATGTTGTATAAGAGTGCAATCATTTCTGGACTGACTAACCTCATCCACATCCATCTCAAATCATGTTTTCCAAAAGCAAAACATGGATTTCACCAATTCGTCACACAGACCGGGGAAGATCTTCATCAGTGACAACTTGACTTAAAATTCCCTTCTAGTCACTGCAAAATCATACTGTTACATATGCATTTGGTGCAACCATTATGACAATTACCCCATCAGTGTCCTTGATGAAAACTGCATTGGAAGATCATTAAGGATGGTACAGCAGTGCCAGTGGTAGAGCTGCTGCCTTACAGTGCCAGAGACCCAGGTTCAATCCCGACTACGGGTGCTATCTGCACAGAGTTTGTACGTTCTCCCTGTGACCGCATGGGATTTCTCCGGGTGCTCCGGTTTCCTCCCACACTCCAAAGACGTGCAGGTTTGTAGGTTAACTGGCTGTAATAAAATTGTAAAATTGGCCCTAGTGTGTAGGATAGTGCTAGCGTAGGGGGTGATGGCGGGTCGATGTGGAATTATTAGGCCGAAGGACTTGTTCAGGCATCGTTGAAGCTGCCATCATATTTTGCATTAAAATATCACCAAAGGGTGTATCCAAGCAAAATCTAAATGATCTTCCAATGTTTTCAACTTTCCAAGCAAATGTTCAATCAGATTTAAGTGTTCAGCAAAGTCCATCAATATTCAAGACTCAAACGGACATAAAGTGCCAAAGTAACTTAGCAGGTAAGGCAGCATCTCTGGAGAACATGGATAGGTGATGTTTTGGGTTGAGACCCTTTTCAGACTGATTGTGTAGGGGGTGGGGGAGAAGAAAGCTGGAAAAGCAGAGAGGTAGGCCACATCGTGGCAAGGGGGGCAAGGTGGCACAGCAGTAGAGTTGCTGCCTTACAAGTGCCAGGAACCCGGGTTCGATCCTGAGTATGGGTGCTGTTTGTACAGAGTTTGTACATTCTCCCCGTGACCTGCGTGGGTTTTCTCCGAGATCTCCAGTTTCTTTCTACATTCCAAAGACGTACAGATTTGCAGGTGAATTAGCTTGGTAAAATTGTAAATTGTCTCTAGTGCGCGTGGGATAGCATTAGTGTGCGGGGATCGTTGGTTGGCGTGGACTCGATGGGCCGAAGGGCCTATTTCTACACTGTACCTCTAAACTAAACTAAAGGATGAGTGTACCAAAGAGTTGCTGAGAGTGCACTTCTAAACTTGGCCTCTGTAAATTGACCTTAATGTGTAGGAAGTGGATGCAAAAGTGGGATAACATAGAACTAGTGTGAACGGGTGATTGATGGTTGGCATGGACTTAGTGGGCCAAATGGCATGTTTCCATGCTGAATATCTAAACATTGTGCTGCTCTTTGCTGTGTTCTGAGGACATAAATGAACATTTCCTATTCCTTAAAAGGTCACTGAGAACTTCCCAGTGAGTCCTGCACAAAATATTAAACAGTCAACGGAATAGAGAGCAGATTACTCACTTGCCACATAGAGTGATGCATTCTTACTCAAGGCGTTCCCCAGGTGGTTCCTTGCCACGCACGTGTATATCCCTTCATCGGACTTTCCTTTACGCCTCTGGATCACCTGGAAGAAGAAGAGGGAGCCGTGTGGCAGTAGAGTGCGATGGGACAGAGGGTCGTCATTGCTGGTCTCCACACGTTCGCCATTCCTGTACCACTCGATGACTGGATGGGGCCTGCCCTCCGCCCGGCAGTTCAGGGTAGCCGGCTCGCCCCAGAATACGGCAAGATCTGTCGGATGCTCGACTATCTCAGGCGGCGACTCGTCCAGACGCAGCCGGGAATCTGAAATACAAGTTATCGGCAATTAATCCTCAGTGCTATACATCATTGAATCCTAGTCATTCATCCTGCTTCTATGCTGTATGACTCTATGACTACGGGTGCTATCTAGATGGACTGTACATTCTCCCTGAGCCCACGTGTCTTTTTTCCTGGTGTTCCGATTTCCTCCCACACTCCAAAGATGCAGAGGTTTGTCGGGCAATTGGCTTTGGTAGATTTAAACTTGTCCTTAGTGTTTAGGATAGCTAGTGTTATGGGGTGATCGCTGGTCGGCATGGATCCGGTGGGCTGAAGGGCCTGTTTCTGCGGTGTATTTGTAGAGTCTGAAGACAGCAAATACAGCCTTGCTGGCAACAACGAAAATCGCACAATTTTATTTTAAATGGATGCTCACTTTGGTTGCCTGATGGATCTAGAGTCTCTAGAATTAATCCCCACATTTCCACAATCCCTGCACAATTTCATATAAGTGGCTGTTCTTCAGGGATGATCCTCCATGCCAAGGACTGCTGATTCCGGTGGAGGCCATATGAACAGCAGTGAGAAACTCTGTTCACACACAATGACCAGTGGTCATGTAGACACAAGGGAAGACAAAGTGCTGCAGTAACTCAGCGGGCAGCATCTCTGGAGAAGAAGAATAAACGATGTTTCAGGTGGGGACCTTTCTTCAGATGGTACTCCAGCACTTGTGGCTTGGCAGATAACAGGTTGATACAGGTGAGGGGGGGGAGGGGAGGGGGTGCTCGGCGGATGGTTGGACAAAGACCAGAGATGAAAACACAAAAACTCATAGTCATCATATACACCTTGGGTCCTCTGGCCCAACTTGCCCACACCGGCCAACATGTCCCAGCTACATTAGTCCCGCCTGTGTTTGGCCCATATCCCTCTAGACCTGTCCTATTCATGTACCTGTCGAAATGTTTATTAAATCTAGCGTGAAAGTGAGACACAAAAATCCTCATGAACACCTTCCAACAGAGAGTTGCAAGATAATGATTGGGAACTGCAATCCTGGCCAATCTGCATCTCCCCGATGAAGCCGATTCCTCTACCCGTGCACCTAATCCAACCAAACAGTGCCTTAGACTGCCGTGCAAGCTTGACATTGCATCTTGCTGATTTGGTGCAGTGATTGATGTGGTTATTTCATATAGGAGCACTCATGAATGAGACCGACCATTGGGAGGAGGTAGAACTGCACGCACAGGGTGACATCTCTCATTCCCATGAGCAAGACATTTCCCCTATAAATGCAGTAGGTGAGAGAAATATAGAGAGTTTGTAGATGAATTGGTTTCAGTAAAAATTGTAAAACGTCCCAAGTGTGTCATGTACCCGGAGTACAAATTTGTGGTGTACCCCTTGTAGTTTACGAGGTGATCGCTGTTCGGCGTGGACTCACAGGGTCAAAAAGGGCCTATGTCTGCACTGAATCTTTCAAAGTCTAAATTACCTCTGCAGAAATTATACACAGGCAATTTACTTTACTTGAGTAATGCACCCGTCAACATAAACACAACTCTCTCACCAAGCTCACTTCCCCATTTGCCTGTATGCACCCTGATTGATTTTGAGGGACTGACTGTAGTATAACGTGTTGAGTATACACGAGAGAATGAGGCCTGCCTTGACACACAATAATGTTCCTGTACAAGTCTTTGCTCAAATACAAAGGAGAAAAAATATCCGCACGTCCCCCCCAGATTCAGCTGTCAAAACAGGAAACTTTCATTTAATAATAGACCATGCACATTGGAGGCTTATTGTTCCAACAATACTGGCCCACATCACAATACTCTCTGTCAAGAGTTCCTGTCTGACTCACTGGAATGTCACGCAGCAATGGAATCTACTGGGCTTGGTCAGTCAACAAAATGCTCGATCTGTTCCACTGACATGTTTATTTTAGAGATAAGAACTTAAGTTTCAAAATGCGTTATCTGACTGTACGTTCTGTCATTTTAAATCTATATTAGACTTTACCCACAAAATAACTAATGGAAACTTCCTACTTGTGCATCTTATCCCAAATAACTGTCATACATCTCCAGAGAGTAAGGCATGGATCCCCAATAAATGAAGTCTGAGCCTGAAGCACGATCCCAACCCAAAACATCCCCTAGCCATGTTCTCCAGAGATGCTGCCTGACCCATTGAGCTACTACAGTCTCCCTATAACAAAGCAGCTCAATGAAATGGCCGTACCACATTACCACATCAAGTTGCAGGATGTAGACTCCATATTTTAGAGGTCGTACAGCATGGAAAAAGGCCCTTCGACCCAACTTACCCAAGCCAACATAGATGCCCCATATGCAGTAGACTTACCTGCCTGCATTTGGCCTATATCCCTCTAAATTCCCCTATCCATGTACCTGCCCAAATATCTATTAAACGTTGTTGTAGTACATGCCTCAACTGCCTCCTCTAGCAGCTCATTCCATATACCCAGCACCCTTTGTGTGACCCTAAAGGGCCTGTCCCAACAGCATGCGCCAGCATGCGTCAAGCGCGACCAAACCAGAAGCGGGAGCCGCGCAAAGGTGGAGTGAGTGACACGGCGTCGAGGCAGCTGCGGGCCGGCAGGCCATTGCCATGCGGAATTTTTAAACAGTGTCAGTTTTTCGGAGCCCCGCACGATGTCGGGACCAGCTCCGCACAACTCCATACGGCTCCGGCGATCAAAGTGGGACCGGGCCCGCGAGGCCGTACGGCTCAAGCGACCACGTTAGGTTGCGCTTGCCGCATGCAGGCGCATGCTGGTGGGACAGGCCCTTATTTGGGTTTGATCCATGCTATGCAGCAGCGCAGAGGAATTTGTAACTTGGAACAGGTCAGTGGTGCAGCTTGTCGAGTTACTGCCTCACTGAATGAGACTGACCATTAGAAGCAAGATGTACGACACATCACAGAATGACATCCCTAATTCACACAGCCATGAACTTTCTGGACAGAACTGGGTCCAATCCTGACTTCATGTGCTATCTGTGTATGTGGAGTTTGTACTTTCTTCTTGACCGCATGGATATGCTCCAAGTGCTCTGAGTTCTTTCCCCTTCCCAAACACATTCAAATTAGTAATTTGTGTGAGTGGTAGAATCTTGAGGTAGTTGATGCGCAAGTGGAGAGATTTTTAAAAAGGGGTTTAATGTAGGATTTTGTGTAAATGGGTGGTTGATGGTCAGCATAGATTCAGTGGGCCGAAGGGCCTGTTTCCCTACTATTTCTCTGTATGACTCAATGTATTTCCTCAGCAAGGCCAGCTGAGAGAGAAACACTCATGAGAAAAAACAGCAACATTTAGGAATCTCAATATGAGATTCACCCTTCACTTCAAAACACAATTTAGAGCCATGAAATGTATGTTGAGAGTAAATGTAGTAACACAAACAAATCACACTCTTCCATCAATACCACAACAGCTATGAGCTCAATGACTAGGTAATCTTTTTTAGTGATGTCAACTAAAGTCAAAATGTTAGTTAAGATGCGATACTATTCTTCAAGACAATGCCTTGGAATCATTGCATTCCAACTACTAAAGTTGGTCGAGAAAGTTATGTAACATGGAGAGAATAGTAAAACATGATAGATAGTTGTGCACTCAATGGGCTGTAGGGCCTGTTTCCATGGATCTCTGACCTAACTGTAATGATAGACAAAGATAGACACAAAGTGCTGGAGTAACTCAGCGGGTCAGGCAGCATCTCTGGCGAAAAAGGATGGGCGACGTTTCGGTTCAGAACACTTCTTCAGATTGAAAGTAGGGTTCCAACCCGAAACGGCACCCATCGTTTTTCTCCAGAGATGCTGGAGACACTGACCCATTGAGTTACTCCAGCACATTGTGTCTACCTTCGGTATAAACCAGCATCTGCAGTTACTTCCAACACATATAACGTGATAGCCAATGCTTCCTGACCAACACATTGGAAGTTTTGGACGCTTAATAAGCACCTGGAATAGGAGTTATATGGTCAAATGGCAGGAATACATTGCATTGAGCAATAAGATTGATTTATGCACAGGATGCCCGTACATTTTTTTCCCACGACAGTTAAGGCAGATTATGCAAAAGGCTGTTAATTATAGTGCAGGTAAATACATTTCCATTCTCTTCACTTACATTGGAACATATTGTCAACAGATTGGAATTTCCTATTGCTGACCAAGCCTCAAACTCTGCATAGATCCCAGGCATCACTTCCCTCTTTATCAAGGTCTCCGACATGAAAGCTTTTCCAATGCACAGGAAGCCTCTGATTGTAAGGACTGAGCTATTTCTACTGTTGACAGGAAGCTGAAACGTGCTAGCACAGAGCCATTGGCCGACTTTGGAAACACTCGGTAAAAACATCAGCAACATGAAGCTGGATGTCAGGATGTCTGTCTTTTATTCTGCAGGAGGTCTGGAAGAGTTGTGTTTGTGATAAAGTATTGTTGCTGGTGCCTTTATAAGTGAGACTACCAGTGCTGTTTAGTCTGTTTCAGCCGCTGCTGTGTAAGCTGGTGCCTCCCTCTCCAGCATCTCAAGACAAGAAATTATTTAAAGTATATGTACTACAGAAGAACATAATTGTGTTCCAATAACGACTGTGTATAGAAAGAGCTGCCAGAGGAGGTAGTTGAGGCAGGAATCACAATGTCGGCTGGGCTTGTATACTCTGGAATTTAGAAGAATGAGAGGATATCTTATTGAAACATAAGATTATTAACAGTTTGGGCATGCTAGAGGCAGGAAACATGCTCCCGACATTGGGTGGAGTCCAGAACCAGGGGGCCACAGTTTAAGAATAAGGGGTAGGCCAGGGCAAGGTCAAATCGCTCAATTCAGCCTTAGTTTTATTATATGAATTTCAACGGAGTGTTTTTCAGCTCAAGATGCAAACATGCCAAGCTCGGTTTAATGTAGTTTCAATTTGCAATTGCATTTCATGTTATTTTTTCCGCAATTTCCATTTGCACCTGATGTCAAATTGGCCAGAATTGGGATTATAGTTTCTCATGTACTCATGAAATTCAACCTTTCGAGGATGGACACGAGGGAATTTCCTGCCATATACCCATAATTATCTTCTGGGCCTCAACAGAATTAAGGAGATTTAGCTCAGGAGGCACCATCTTTAGGGTTGAAGATGGGAGACAAATGCTATGAAGAATTGTTTGAACTAAGCAAGAAGAGAGCTAATGTTATGAAAGGTGCGTATGAAGGGAATAGGAAGCCATGTGACACATCTCTGTATAGATCAAGGGTTCCCAACCTGGGGTAAATTTCACCTACCCAGGGGGTACATTTGTTGATTCTGGATTCGTACATATTTTTTGTTTCCTCATTGACTGACTGTGTTTGGTTCTGGTATACCGGTATCTATTCATCATTAGTTGTTCATAAATAAGTGAAATAACATTGTCATGTGCTATTAAAGTTGCCAGGGGTAAACGGGATGAAAAAGGTTGGGAACCCCTCGTATAGATGTATCTATGTGGAAATGGTCCACCTCACAAGCACCGTTTCCAGGCAATGACTCCATCCAGCTCCTTAAATGCAGCCTAATGAAGTATCCCAGTGCTTCCTCGATCCCAAGATGAGCCTCCAATGTACATCATCCCTTGCGTGAGAGCCCTGGTTCCATCTCCATCGCATTGTACTTTGATGTCCATTTCAGGTGTATGCAGAAATACCTTCCCAAAATACATGACGATAACTGCACCCAATCCACATTGGCCATGCTCTCATTTCACTCTGACCATCGGGAGAAAGTCATAGAAGTCTGACACTGTGACCTCCAGGTTCAAGAACATATGTTTCCCCAACAACCATCAGGCTCTTTAAACACAACAAACAAACTAAACTATGAACTATGAACTGTCTTGGTTGCACTAAGGGCTTCGGGCTATTTGTTTTAAAATTGGGTATTTAATTCATTGAAGTTTTTTTGTTTATTATGTAATCTATGAGTACAGTGTTTACAGAATTTCAATTTTCTGTTTTTGGTACAAACATTCTTGACTGTTGACTCCCAATCCACCCGACTCACTCACAGATAATTCCCAGAACGTTCCTTTCTCAATCCGGCAATTGAATCACTAGGTACTCCAATAAATTCACACCGATGTTTGCACACTACAGATGAGTCACACTTAAAGCTGTTCGCATGTTGCGATCCCAAATTCCGTGATGTCAAGGGAGCCGAATCTGCGAGATCACGTTCCCCTATTCATGAGCTGTAAAAACGCTCATTAGAAAGTAAAATCAATAACAGGGCTAATCTTGCATTCTATGTGAAGTTGGCTTTATTTCAGCCCAGAGGATTAAGAAAACAAACGTTTCTTGTACAAGTTGTCTGGGCACAACACCCTGCATAAGGAACACGGTTTATTCTTCCCATCAGACAGCTGAAATTCCCCGAATTGCGAAATCCCTGAAGCCACGAAAGCTGGTAGAACAAAATCCAGTGGCAACATCAATAGCATAAATTTAGCTCAAGGCTCAAGGGTCTCACGAGACAGAGGACTAGTCAAAGACTGGGCTACAATACAAAGGCCCAATACTCATTCCCGTTCATTTCCAGTCATATTGTCTGTGTGGAAAAATGACAGATACAAATGTTGCCCCTCGACTGGTGTGATTAAAAAAATTACACCAGAAGAAAATGACACTGTGAACAGAATGGCCACTTTGAGAATGGGATGAGATCAGAGACTTGAAGGAGGAAATGTTGGCGTGGGGTGGGCAACAAATTGCAGTTTTTCAGGAGAAAGTTCAGGCACCAATATAAACATTCCGACTAAATCCACTTTAGCCTTCGCTTTCCAAATGTTCCATTTGTTGCAGTTGTCCTCTTCCACCGGTGATTCCACCCCAGGGCATCTCAGAGGCAACTCTCTTCCCCAAGTCACAAAAAGACACCTGGACAGGTACATGGATAGGAAAGACATAGAGGGTCATGGGCCAAAAGCAGGGAAATGGGACTAGCCTAGGTGGGACATCTTGGTCGTCATGTGGGCATTGGGCCGAAGGGCCTATTTCAATGCTGTATGACCTTGTGAATGCTCCAAAGCAATACTGAGGAAGATAGACAGAAAATGCTGCAGTAAAGCCCCTGTCCCACTTTCCCGAGTTACTCACAAATTCTCCTGAGTTTTCCCATTGATTCAAACTCTGAGAATTACAGTAATAGCCAGCCGTAGGTACTCGGGGCTATTTCTTTTACTTGTGCACATTTTTCAACATGCTTAAAAAACGTCCCGACCTACCTGAGAATTTGTGAGTTACTCGGGAAAGTGGGACTAACCCATTGAGTTACAGCAGCCTTTGCATCTATCTTTGCTATAAACCAGCATCTGCAGTTCATTCCCACACATTTTGCCTGCAATACTGAGGAAGTTTTGCATTGCTTGAGGTGCTTTTCTCAGCAGAGACATTAAACTGAGGCTCAATCTACTTTTTCAAGTGGTTCCCGGGTACAATTCAAAGAGGACTGTTTTTCCTCACCTTACTAGCACTTCAATTAATTTTCAAAAGACAAGCCCAGACAATGATTACCAGTGTGGTTATATGACTGGGTGGAGGGGTCATAACAGTACTAAAGGTCCAACGTATGTACAGCCCATACATAGGAACGGGTGTCGGGAAGGGCAGGATGGATTTTTCGGCTGCTATGGGGCCGATAAGTAAACATCTTCTATCTTGTGGGGATGGGTCGTAGCTGATTTCCCCACTGGTGAACTGTTCAGGTTGCGAACAGTTCTCAGGAAAGGGGAAAGGATCCCTGTCGTAAACCTGGAGAGAACTTGTACTCAAAAATGAACAGTGTGCGGGGGAAAACATTTAATAAGAACCTGGGGGGGGGGGGGGGTAACTTTTTCACACAAGGGTGGTGAGTGTATGGAACGAACTGCCGGAGGAGATAGTTGAGGCAGGCACTATCGCAATGTTTAAGAAACATTTAGATAGGATCATGTACAGGTAGCTTTAGGGGATAAGGGGCCAAATGCAGGCAGGTGGGAGTAGTGTAGATGGGACATATTGGTTGGTGTGGGAAGGTTGTGCTGAAGGGCCTGTTGGTGTGGGCTGTATGATTCAATAACTCTACATTGAGGTATCCTGTTACCAGTTTTGATTGGATCTATCCAAATCTAGCAGATCCCAGGGACTGAACTTCCTTACCTGCTCCGCCTTATTTACATACCTAACCGTCAAGGATTACATTTCAATCTATGCTTAGTTGTTCCCCTTGGTTTCTACTGTAATAGCTGTTTACCAGAACAGGAGACAGAATCTGCCCCAGGTGTGCAGTTGATGACTGCACTCCAAAACGGAGCAAAATAACAAGGCAGCATTAAATAAAAATTATTATTGAACTAAGGAAGACATAATTACAATAAATATGGTACGTAACTCTAGAACTCATAATTAAAATTTGACCTCAAAGGGGAAGAGCGGTTACAAAGAGGTTTAATTTTGAAGGTGATTATTACACATACAACTGATTGGATGTCACTTCAGTCTGTGGTTGTGGCGATGTGCCTGCAACAGATGTGGGTTCCCTTGAGCATACAAAGGAATTTACCAGTTGCCAAACACTTTAAAGGGCCTGTCCCACTAACGGGACCTTTCAGCGACTGTCTTCGGCCTTCAAGGTCGAGGGCACTCGCCTGAAAAACTTTGAGCTGCATCGACCGTCAGCGATGAAACCGCGAGCCGGATCGGCCTTCTGCGCACACACACGCAAACACACATCGCAAAGGAGGGGGCCAGGGAAAGCGAGGCAGCGCTGTCAGAAATTCACACCCGCGATGAACAGGAAGGTAAAAGACGGCTGGCACAGTTACGGTAAGTCCTTTAGAGAGCGCGGAGAGGGAGGGGGGGGGGGGCACAGAAGGGGGGAGATGGGGGGGGGGGGGGGAAAGAAGGGGCGGAGAAGGAGTGGAGACACTTTTAAGAAGCCAGACACTTTTAATAAAGTTTAGCGGGCATTTAACATTGCTGGTCGGATTACTTACCTTTTTTTTCCAGCAAGCTTTTCCTTCGACTACCTTTGATTATCTTTGATTGCCTTCGATTACCTACGATAGCATTATGACCTACTACGGCCTACCTCGACTATACCTACGAAAACCTAAAATAGCGATTTTTTCCATGACGACCTTTTTTT
This sequence comes from Amblyraja radiata, assembly GCF_010909765.2. NCBI lineage: Eukaryota > Metazoa > Chordata > Chondrichthyes > Rajiformes > Rajidae > Amblyraja > Amblyraja radiata. The sequence continues at coordinate 20,519,498 of NC_045988.1, forward strand.
ACTCGCGGGCATTTTTCAGCATGTTGAAAAAAACGCCGCAACCTAGCTGAGGCCTCAAATATGCAGGGATTACTCTCGAGCATGAAGGAGAGTTACAAAGACCTCCTAGGACCTCGTGTCGACCAAGCTGTGAGTATGAGTCGAGGGCAGTGGGACAAACCCTTTACTCCCCTCCCATTCCCACACTGACCTTTCTGTCCAGGGCCTCCTATATTGTCAGACTGAGGTCAAATGCAAATTGGAGGAACAACACCTCATATTTGACTTGGGCAGCTTACAACCAGCTCTACGAATATTGATTTCTCTAACTTCAAGTAACCCTTGCATCCACTCTCTCTCCATCCCTACCCCACCCTAATCATCGTACAAGTTTCACTGACATCTTGTCTGTATAACTCGTTATCACCTGTCCCACAGCCAACAATGGGCCATTGTGGGCTCCACATTTCCTTGATTATCATTGCTTTTTGCCTATCTCCCATTCATTTGTCCTAAGCACCAACTATATCTCTTATTCCCCTTTCCTTTGACTCTCGGTAGCACCTAACTGGCTTGCAGTGGGTTGGATAAGTGGTTTTCTCTGTATCCTAACCAGTTGCGCTTAATGGATAACCAAACATTCCTCAGGTGGGAAGAGCTTCTACAAACTAAATCTCCAGGTGAAAATCCTAATGTCTCTACAACCCATCAGATCACTTAAAATCATGTGGAGAGATCGTCCAAACTCCCCATCCCTCCCCATGAGTACAATACAATACAATACAATACAATACAATACAATACAATACGGTGCATTTGTCACATTGCACATAAGTGCAAGTGAAATGAATATGTCAGCAGCGGTACAATTATAAAGAACACACAGAAAAACACAATTAAAATTTAACATAAACATCCACCACAGCATTCATCACTGTGGTGGAAGGCACAGAAATTGGCCAGTCCTCCTCCATTTTCCCCCGTGGTCGGGACCTCAACCCTCCGCAGCCGTTGCTGCGGGCGTCCAGATGGTAAAAGGACAAGGTACAAGTCCAGGTAAGTCCAGAGTCGGCTCTTCCCCACCGGAGACCGCGGCTTTAAGTTGGTGTAGGCCGCAGGCCGGCGGTCGAAGATTTAAAGTCCCCGCCGCGCCGCAGACAGAAGCACCGCAGACCGCAGGGCCGGCGGTCGAAGCTCCCCTCCAGGGGTGATGGTAAGTTCACGCCGGGCCCGCGGTAGAAGTTGGCCGCGGGCCGGCAGTGATGGCTTCTTCTTCCCCCGGGTCCCCCACGAGGGATCCCGGGCTGTAGACGCCACGCCAGCTGGAGCTGTGCTTCAGGCTGCCCCGGGCCAGCGAAACGGAGCGCTCCCCTCCAGCGAGCCCCAGTGAGGGCTCGCCCGCTCCACGCCGAGAGTCCACGCTGCGCCCGCCGCTGAAGCCCCGGGCGCGTCTCCGGGAAAGGCCGCGCCGATCCTTGCTGTTAGGCCACGGGGAGGCGACCTGGAAAAAGTCGCCTCTCCATGGAGGAGGCGGCCGAAACGGTTTCCCCCTTACCCCCCCACACCCCCCCCACACAAAACACACAAAGAAACATTAAAAACATACTTTAAAACATACTAAAAAAATTAAAAAAGTTGAAAAAACTAACGCGCTGCTGACAGGGCTGCCGCCATTGCAGCGCCCCCACAGCTCTGTAAAAACCACGAGTCACTATCGGCCAGATCATTTAATCATCAGTATCTATCCTTATACTTAAGACACTTAGAAACAGATAATTAGCCATCGCTTTGCTGTTACATGATCAACAAGATATTCACTACTTTATGTTGGCAGCCCTTTCAAATGTCTATGGGAAAATATATTTTCAAATCTCCCATCTCAGTATTGACCAATACTTTTCCATCGTTGAGTGCTATAATCGCAGTTCAATAGATTTATTAATCGACATATCAAAAATTAGGTCATTCGGCCCATCTAATCTACTCCACCCTTCAATCATGGCTCATCTATCTTTTCCTTTCAACCCCATTCTCCTGCCTTCTCCTCATATCCCTTGTCATCCATACTAATCCAGAATCGGTCAATCCTCCATCCGTGCCATTTAATATTCCTGCATGTTTCGTTTTGGGATACAGCATGGAAACAGAATGGTCGGCACACTGAGTCCATGCCAAAGTATTTACACCAGTTCTATATTATCCCACTTTCTCATCAACTCCCTGTACATCCCTCGACCTGAGTGCAGCCTTCGATACAGTGAACCATAACATCCTGCTTACCAGACTTGGGGACCTTGGCATTGAAGGTTCTGCACTCAGCTGGCTCTGTTCCTACCTTTCCAACAGATCCCACTTCATCTCTCTCCATAACCACACCTCTGCTACAGCCACAGTCACTCAAGGCGTTCCTCAAGGCTCCGTACTCGGCCCCCTCCCCTTCATCATCTACATCCTTCCCCTTGGTCAGATACTCCGCCACTTCAACCTGGACTTCCACTGTTACACCGATGACACCCAGATCTACCTCGGCACCAAATCCCCCCACAACCCCCCCCCCCTCTCCCATATCAATTCCTGTTTGTCAGCTATAAAAACCTGGATGCAACATAACTTCCTCAAACTCAACAGCGATAAAACAGAATTCCTCCTCATAGGCTCCAAATCCACACTCAGCAAAATCAATAACCCCACTCTCACCATCGACGGCACCACTGTCTCCCCATCTCCCCAGGTCCGCAACCTTGGCGTGATCTTTGATTCCACCCTCTCCCTTGAGCCTCACATCCGCCATGTCATTAAAACCTCCTTCTTTCACCTCCGCAACATCGCCAAAATCAGACCCTCTCTCACACCTCCCGCTGCTGAAAGACTCATCCATGCCTTCATCTCCTCCCGACTGGACTATTGCAACTCACTTCTCCTTGGCATCAGCTCCACCTAAATCAACCGACTCCAACTGGACCAGAACGCAGCCGCCCGACTCATCACCCACACCAAATCCTGGGATCACATCACTCCAGTCCTCAAACAACTTCACTGGCTTCCCATCTCCCACCGGATCACCTACAAAATCCTGGTCCTCACCTACAAAGCCCTCCACCATCTGGCCCCCCCATATCTCACTGACCTCCTCTCCCCCTAATAACCCTCACGGTCCCTCAGATCCACATCAGCCGGTCTCCTCTCCATCCACAAGTCCAACCTCCGCAGTTTTGGGGACAGAGCCTTCTCCAGGGCTGCTCCCAGGCTCTGGAACTCCCTCCCCCAACTGATCCACAATTCCGTGTCCCTCAACATCTTCCAGTCCCGCCTCAAGACCCATCTCTTCACCTCTGCCTATCCTTAGCCCCACGTCCCCCTCCCTTTTCATCTGTGCTTGAATTGCCTCATATTGTGTTTTGAATTGAATTCTGTCTTTAATTTGTGTACTAGTCATGTCTCTACTATTTATTTCATTCCGCTTACATGTTTTTCCTCTAATTGCTAAATTTTTGTAAGGTGTCCTTGAGACTCTTGAAAGGCGCCCATAAATAAAATGTATTATTATTATTATTATTAGAGGCCAATTAAATGCAAACTCGCCCATCTTTGGGATGTGTGAGAAATCCAGAGCACCCAGAGGAAATCCATGCACACAGGGAGTGTCAGCAAACACCGCACAGACAGCACCCAAATTCAGGATAGCTCTCTGGCGGTGAGGCAGCAGCTCTACCCGTTGTGCCCCTATGCCACACATATGTTGGAAGGAACTGCAGATGCTGGGTGAAATCGAAGGTAGATGCAAAATGCTGGAGTAACTCAGCGGGGTAGGCAGCATCTCTGGAGAGAAGGAATGGGTGACGATTCGGGTTGAGACCCTTCTTGAGACTGAACATGATGGGCCAAAGGACCCTTATCTACGCAGTACAACTCAATGATTCTAAAGTAATTAAAGTGAAATCCCTTTTGCCGAGGGGTGGATGTGTGATAGCTTCGAGGAGGAATGATGAATTCCTTCAACATTCTTTGTTCTCCCAGCAGACTGTAGGCTGTCATATAATCATTATCACCACCATCTTCCCAACAAATACCAGGGTTTCCATTTACCTTTGAAGCAAGTGTGAATGTGCATTAAACAGATTACATGTTTCACATCTATTTTGACTCTTATGGAGCCATCCAACCAAAGGGATCATAAGGTACGGACAAAGCCCAGAACAGCTCTTTAAGAGTTATTCAATTACTCAATCACCTGCTCTTCTTCAGTTTCTTTTAAATAACCAATTCCCCTCTGATATTTCTGCTTAATATGATACTACCATCATTTTAGGCTGCATATGCCAGATTATAACATGCTCTGCAGAAAATATATCTCTGGAAATTAGTTGTGTGCAATGCAATGATTGATATAATTGGAACATTCCCAATGGTGTCGTCTTGAAGTTGCTGCCACAAGTGTTTGGTTTGTTAATGAAGCTTTCTCCATCAGTACCAATGAAAACAAACAATGTATTTCTTTGAGGGATATGTATTTCTCTGCTTTTGCTCAGAACACAAAGTGTAGGGGTAACTCAGCGGGTCAAGTAGCATCACTGGAGAGCATTTTATTTCCAGAGATAAACTTTATTCAGAATAATAAAAATATATATGCAAATCAAGAAAAGTGCAAAAGGTGCACCAACATTATCAATATCTATACATACATTCATCAGTGTTATTTTTGTTAGTGTTCACAAATTATCCTTACATCAAGCAGCCTCACCACTCATATGGCCACTTTTGTTGATATCCCTTCCCTTGTTTGAGGGGCATCTCCCCCAGAACCCCACCCCCCCAATGTCCTGCTGGGGAAGGGTTCTAGACTGTGTTCCTCCCCCATAGAGCCCTGGTTTTGGATTGGGATCCTTTTTCAGACTGATTGTGGAAGAGGGAGAAAGCTGGAAAAGAGCTGGGGACTAGACATAGATGGATAAAGGCAAAGGTTTTTTTTATATTGGCAAATGGATGGACAAAAGCTAAATATGAAAATAAGACAAAAGGGGAAAGTAGGAGACAAAATGGAGACAGGAGACAAAAGGGTGTCAGATGAGGGAAACGGTGAAAAAGCATCAGTTTGAAGAACAGTCCCGACCCAAAATGTCATCTGTCCATATCCTGTGGGGGAACTGCCAGACCCGTTGAGTTACTCCAGCACTTTGTGTTCTATGCAAAATTCTAGCATCTGCAGTTCCTTGTGACTCCGTTTTTAATCATTTGGACCATCACATTCATGGCTTCATTGTTGGTAGCTTATGCCTTCACCTCCTTCCCTAAGCTGCTGTACGAAACTAGGAAATCCTTTCTCAATATCATCTTCTCTCCTTTAATACATTCCTTAAAACCTTCTCTTTGATCAAGCTTTTCATCGCCTTGTCTATTATCTCCTTGTGTGGTTTGATCTTCAAGCTCGGTGAATGTCTTAGAGGGGTTTATATAAACACAAGCTGCTATTCAATGGGGGGAAGCAACATGCCCAGAAGTTTAAGAACATGTTTCCAGCACCACTGACCAAAGAGACCGATTTCTCTCCTTTCAATTGTGCTGAGACCAATAATAATGGCCCGCTGCCCATCAAGACTGATATCAGAACAAACTGTGCAGCCTGACTGACCAAGTCCTTTTAGTGCATTTATCAGTTGGGAGGGGCAAAACCAACATAAAAGCAACATCAAACAATGGCACAGAATCAAACCCTTTACAAAGTGACTGTAAAGTATAATTTTTTGGCTAGGAATAATATTTGTGTGAAGGAGGGCTTTAGGAGGCATTGTGATTACATTCCAGCTAAAGACGTAGCGTTTCCAAAAGTACAAAAGACATCAAATTAAATAGGTGTTCTTTTAAGAATGTAAATGAAGTTAATTACTGGCTGGCTCAGACACATGTTAGTTCCTGCATTTCTGTGGAAATTAAATGTGTTGTGTCTGGATGAACACCTTAACAAGGGTCGTTTTCAAATAGATCTGGTATGTTATCCCGACGCTTACAGAAGTTTATCTGGCTAGACGCGAATGTTTAAAAAAAAACAAAGACGCACAAAGAACTATTCCACCATCTACTCCAAAAAGCTTGTTTTTCGCAGCTTCAATGCAATGTTTATGAAATTTGGAGATTCGCGTGAAGTGGTTCTGCACTAGTCGACCTAACGACCTCTTCTGGAAAATGCATGCAATTTAACGATGACATTAGATGACAGATTTTTTAAATGTCATATAAAACTAGAAATACTCATGTTCCCATTACACTCTGGGAATTTTGCTGGGAATTTTGCACTATTTGCTAAGAAGGAAGAATTTCAAGAAGTCCGAGGAAGGGTCTCGACCCGAAACATCACCTATTCCTTTTCTCCGGGGATGCTGCCTGTCCCACTGAATTACTCCAGCGCTTTGCGTCTATCTAGAAAGCTAACGAGATGTTTGACCTAAGTATTGAACAGTACAAAGTTAAATGGGAATTAAAGACAAATAAAGAAACACTCAGCTGATCAAGCAGCATCTGTGGCGGGAGAAACGGATTCGAAGCCATTTCACCTTCCCACGTTCTCCAGAGATGCTGCCTTTGACCCGCTGAGTTACACCAGCACTTTGTGTCCTTATGTGTAAAGGAGTACACGCAGTTCCTTGTTTCTACCCCTTTGCCGTTTGTTTTTGGGGCATTTCATTCCGGTTCTGCCGAACTGAAAATGGTTTGCAACTTAATCGAAGTTGTTCCAATGCAACTAAATACAGTGTTTCCTTTCATTATGATCACAATGTAAGAATACCTAAAATTGTTTTAAAGCTCCATACAAATCTGAGATGACAACCGAGGTGTCACTAGTTGAAATAACTTCTGCACTCACCTCCCAAGGAAGCGGAGAGTTTCCAAAGCAGTAGAAGCCGGAGGAGTAGTCGTGCGTCAACGTCCATCTGTACTGACCATCTGAAACCCGCTCCCTCAAACTCATCAAACTTTAATCAACTCCCAGAAAACTTTTTGCAAAGTTTAAACTTCTAGTGCTGCTCCGCCCCCCTCATGTTTCCATCAATCTTTCTTCTTCGCCGACTCTTGTTTAAAATCCCTCTCCCTCTTTGCTGTGGTTTGTTTAAAAAGGTTACTGACTACACAGTGTGTTCTCCCTTCCCCTGCCCTCTGCTTAGTAACATTTCCCTCACGGCCCTGGGTGCGGATGGGGGGCAGCCCGCATCCACAGCCCTCTATCACTCCGCTCTCCCAACCCCAAGTCCCGCCCATGTAATTTAACTCCTTCAAGGCGATGGAGGAGCAAAAATTAATTTATAGTCACCGAGAATAAAAACTGGAAAAAAAGTCCCAAAACTCACCAGGTCAGACAGAGAAGCACAATTTTACTTCGGAGTCACGTGAGTGACTACGTGAAGAACCCCGCCAGGACGCATGCGTGTCATATCGCTTTCACGCTTGCGAAACGACAGGCGGGGTGGAGCGTTCCCCCGCAGCGGTAAGTTTGAGACCGCGACCTGCAGGTAAGTGATTTACTCTGCGGTAGTGTTTGTCCCCGCGCTGTTTTTACACAGGAAGCTGGACAAAATAGTGTCCACAAGTGCTGCGAGTGAAGCTGGCTGGGGAGGACCGCAAAGTTGCGGGAGCCAGCAGCAGCTAAAGGCACAATTCAGATTCAGATTCAGATTCAACTTTAATTGTCATTGTCCGTGTACAGTACAGAGACAACGAAATGCATTTAGCATCTCCCTGGAAGAGTGACATAGCATATGATTTGAATAAATATTTACATTAGCATATATACAGACATAGTGTTTTTCCTGTGGGAGGAGTGTCCGGGGGGGGTGATTGACAGTCACCGAGGTACGTTGTGGAGTAGAGTGACAGCCGCCGGGAAGAAGCTGTTCCTGGACCTGCTGGTCCAGCAACGGAGAGACCTGTAGCGCCTCCCGGATGGTAGGAGGGTAAACAGTCCATGGTTGGGATGAGAGCAGTCCTTGGCGATGCTGAGCGCCCTCCGCAGACAACGCTTGCTTTGGACAGACTCAATGGAGGGGAGCGAGGAACCGGTGATGCGTTGGGCAATTTTCACCACCCTCTGCAATGCCTTCCGGTCGGAGACAGAGCAGTTGCCATACCATACTGTGATACAGTTGGTAAGGATGCTCTCGATGGTGCAGCGGTAGAAGTTCACCAGAATCTGAGGAGACAGATGGACCTTCTTCAGTCTCCTCAGGAAGTCATTCACTTTGGGAAAAAAAATGATAGGGCAAGTTATTTTCTAAATGAGGAGGAGCTGCGTTGTAATGCAACGCAAAGGGATCTAGGGGTATTAGTACATGAATCACTAAAAGTTAGTATGCAGGTGCAGCAAGCAATCAGGAAGGCCAATGGAGTTTTGGCCTTTATTGCTAGGGGGATTGAGTATAAAAACACGGAGGTCTTGCTGCAGCTGTACACAGTATTAGTGAGACCACATTTGGAATACTGTGTACAGTTCTGGGGTCCATACTTAAGAAAGGATGTACTAGCCCTGGAGGCAGTGCAGCGAAGGTTTACAAGATTAATTCCTGCAATGAGGGGATTGACATATGAGGAAAGGTTAAGTAGGCTGGAACTCTACTCTTTGGAGTTTAGAAGAATGAGAGGCGATCTCATTGAAACATATAAGATCGTGAGGGGCCTTGATCGGGTGGATGCACCGAGGATGTTCCCAATGATCGGGGAAACTAGAACTAGGGGACATAGTTGCAGAATAAGGGGGGGCTCTTTTAAAACTGAGATGAGGAAGAACTTCTTCACCCAGAGGGTGGTTAATTTATGGAATTCACTGCCCCAGGGAGCAGTGGAAGCAGAAACTTTAAATATATTTAAGACTAAAATAGATGTTTTTTTAGCTGCCAAGGGGATAAGGGGCTACGGGGAGAGGGCAGGGATATGGACCTAGGTATGGTTAGTATAGTAAGACCTGAGTGATCTCCTGGACAAGTGTCGATCGCCTGGATTGGGGTCGGAGAGGAATTTCCCGGATTTTTTTCCCGAATTGGACCTGGGTTTTTATCCGGTTTTTTGCCTCCCCCAGGAGATCACGAGGTTCTTGGGGTGGAGAGGGGTGATAGCGGTATAAAGGGGAGGGTAGTGTCTTGTGTTCTGTGTCTTGTGTCTACTGTTTGTGGGTAAGTGTGTCTGTTTAGTGTTCAGCCATGAGCGAATGGCGGTGCGGGCTCGACGGACCTGGTGGTCTACTCTCGCACCTACTTTCTATGTTTCTATGTTAAGAGACGCTGGTGAGCCTTCTTGATCAGAGTTGAGGTATTGTGGGTCCAAGAGAGGTCATCGGAGATGTTAACACCCAGGAACCTGAAGCTAGAAACACGTTCCACCTCCGTCCCGTTAATGTGGATGGGGGTGTGCGTGCCGCCCCTGGACTTCCTGAAGTCTACAATGAGCTCCTTGGTCTTCTTGGAGTTAAGGGCCAGGTTGTTGTCAGCGCACCATGCTGTTAAGTGCTGGACCTCCTCCCTGTAGGCCGACTCATCGTTGTTGCTGATGAGGCCAATCACCGTTGTATCATCTGCATACTTGATGATGGTGTTAGTACCATGTACAGGTGTGCAGTCATAGGTGAAGAGGGAGTAGAGGAGGGGGCTCAGCACACAGCCCTGTGGAACGCCGGTGTTCAGGGTGAGGGTTGAAGAGGTGTGCTTGTCTAACCTAACAGACTGTGGTCTGTTGGTTAGAAAGTCCAGTATCCAGTTGCATAGGAAGGGATCGATGCCCAGGTTATCGAGTTTGGTGATCAGTTTAGATGGTATAATGGTGTTGAATGCTGAGCTGTAATCGATGAACAGCATTCTTACGTAAGTGTCTCTGTTGTCAAGGTGGGAGAGGGCGGAGTGAAGTGCCGTTGAGATGGCATCCTCCGTACTCCTGTTCTTGCGGTAGGTAAACTAATAGGGATCCAGTGTGGGGGGTAGGCAGCTTTTGAGGTGTGCCAGGACCAGCCTCTCGAAGCACTTGGTGATGATGGGGGTAAGTGCAACTGGGCGGAAGTCGTTGAGGCTCGCCGCAGTGGAGTGTTTTGGCACTGGCACGATGGAGGTGGTTTTAAGGCACGTGGGGACAACTGCTTGGGCAAGTGACAGGTTGAAGATGTCAGTCCAGACGTCTGTCAGCTGCGAAGCACAGGCGCTGAGCACGCACCCGGGGATGCCGTCAGGGCCAGCAGCCTTACGTGCATTAGTCCTACTCAGTGCCACGTATACGTCGTAGGGGGTGAGTGTGAGGGGTTGGTGATCAGCAGGGAGCACAGCCTTGATGGCTGTCTCTAGATTGTCCCTGTCGAAGCGGCCATAGAAGTGATTAAGCTCCTCAAGGAAGGAGGCGTCGCTGGATGTGGGGGTGGTGTTGGTGGGTCTATAGTCCGTGATGGCCTGGATGCCTTGCCACATGCGTCGGGGGTCGGAGTTGTTGTTGAAGTGCTCCTCAATCCTGAGCTTATGGCAGTGCTTGGCCTTCTTGATGCCCCTCTTCAGGTTAGCCCTGGATGAGCTGTAGGCTCGAGCATCGCCTGACCTGAAAGCGGTGTTCCGTGCTTCCAGCAGTAGCCTGACCTCGCTGTTCATCCATGGCTTCTGATTCGGGAATATGGTCACCTGTTTGAGGGAGGTGACACTATTGATGGTGGATTTTATAAAGTCCAGAATAGAGGATGTGTAGGAATCAATGTCCATGTGGGACTCAAGGGTGGCCTGGGCTGCAAACGCCTTCCAGTCAGTGTTTCCAAAACACTGCTGAAGTGTGAAGTCCGCTTCCTCTGACCAGACTTTAACTGTCCTCACAGTTGGTTTAACCCGTCTGATGAGTGGGGAGTACTTAGGGAGCAGGAACAATGAGAGGTGATCAGACTGACCAAGGTGGGGGAGGGGGATGGCTTTGTAAGCTTCAGCCATGTTGGTGTAGACTTTGTCCAGTGTCTTGTCTACTCTAGTGGGGAAGGAGACATGTTGGTGGAATTTGGGGAGTACAATCTTCAGGTTAGAGTGATTGAAGTCACCCGCAACAATGAAGGCTGCCTCGGGGTTGTGCTTCCGTTGATTGCTAATGGAAGTATGCAGCTCTTTCATTGCAAGCTTGGCATTAGCATCAGGAGGGATATAGGCTGCAGTCACAACAGTGGAGGCGAACTCTCTGGGCAGATAGAACAGTCTGCATCTAACCAAGAGGAACTCAAGGTTAGCTGAGCAGTGACTCTCGATGATGGTGGAGTCCGTGCACCATGCTTTGTTTACATAAATGCACAGACCCCCACCTCTGGTCTTACACAAGCCTCGTAAGTGGGATCAGCTGTGCCGACTTTTGGTCCCGCGCCGGCCAGAACACCACAACCGGGCGGGAGACTATTCAGAATGGGGCCGTCGACTTTGACAAGTCGAAACGGCAGGAGGCGGGGTGGAACGACGTTCCCCCGTAGCGACAGTTTAAACCTGGACCTGCAGGTAAGTGAAACTGCGGTTTTTATTCTCCCCATACTGTTTCACAGGTGGGGAAACATGGAGAGCTGTGCAAACAACGGCAAGTTTTAAGCCTGGACCTGCAGGTAAGTGATACTGCGGTCCTTATTGTTCCCATACTGTTCTACAGGTGAGGGAAACATGCACAAGACAAAGAAGTCGACCAGAGCTGCGACAAAGCTGGCGGGGGAAGACCGCGGAGTTGCGGACGCCAGCAGCGGCCGGCGGCACAGGAATCACCCGTAAGGGAACAGCTGTGCCCGACTTTGCCCCCGCACCGGCCAGATTAAACACTGCGTCTGGGCGGGAAGGCAAGAAGAAAACCAAAAGAGTCGTTGACTGATGAGTCTGACTTTGGGCGGCCAGCGACCGTGAGCGCTGGAGCCGGTTGGAGCGGGTTATGGAGCCGAGCTTCAACATGACAGGCTCTGGGAGATGGAGTCTAGTCACTGTGGGCACTATGTAAAACCCACAGCAGCACCTCTTGTAGGGCTGCACAGTGCATCTCCCTCGTCAGAGGGGAGTACTGGGGGGGAGGGGGGGTCAATTCTGGGCTGACCCTGAAGAGGGGTTTTGACGAACAAAACTACAAGTGTGCAGGGGGTGCAGGAAGGCAAAATCTACTGGTCATGGTGTCCAAATACATACAGCCAGACCACGATGGACACCACTGCAAAAATACTTGGGACCAGGAAACTGCGCATCCCTGAATGTTCCAGTCGTGGAAATAGCATCTGGAAACATGTCGGAGCAGGACTTAGGAAAGCCCTGGGCTCATAAAGGCGACAACATTAAGGATCTCCTACAGTCAAAGACAGCACCCTTATGCACCCACCAGCAGAACAACAGAAGCTGGTGAAAGCTCAAAGGCCGGGCATACAGGACAGCGGTCTTTTAGACCATAGCCCAGACCGGCCTTTCTGGAAGATGCGCAAACCCCCAACCCAAAAACAAACCCAGACACCGGCGCCTCAACCTCCACGAAGACCACACAGAAGAAGCAAACTTCCACTGGTAACAATGGAGGTAGGTGGGTCTGGTCCCTTACAAATTATAGGAAGAGTGGATAATACACACATTGGTGGGAGATTACACTCTTTTGGATATGGTGTATATTAACTACAGACACTTATATCCTAAGCAGTATCCAGGGATATACCATTGAATTGTGCAAAAGGGGTAATGGGTAAACCCAACACGATTGGCTGGAATACATTGTACTATATATTCAGTACAAAATGGGAACTGGTAACTGCTAAAGGACTGATTTCTAAAGGCTACTCCATGGCTAGCATCGACCTAAAAGATGCTTACTATTCAGTGCCTACACGGACTGACCACAAACGTTATTTTTTTTTTTTTAATTAAAAAATTAAAAATTAAAAAAAAATTCAACTGGATGGGGCAGCTCTGGCAGTATAGAGCTCTACCAAATACATAATCATATGATCATACTAATTGTGGGCATAACTTTGGAGTTGGCCTAACTAGCTGTAACAGCCACCATACAATTGGGTGAAAACTGGGGTTATCATCCATCCAGTTAAATCTAAACTAACGCCTACCAACATAATGGATTATTTGGGGTTCACTATTGACAGCTCACATGTCGGTGACTTTACCAAAGGACAAGGCTACAGTCTTAACTGAGGCCTGCAACAACCCCACTGACATCAGTGAACCGTCTATCAGATTGGTAGCAAGTATAATTGGTATATAGTGTCTGCCTTTCCAGCCACACAATTTGGACCTTTGTATTACCAAAAATCTACAAAGGGCAAAATATAAACACTCAAAGTTAATACTGGTCATTTCAACAGACCAATAAGCCACCAATCAAAGCTTATGGAATTAAAATGGTGGAGGGATAACATTCGGCATTGTTCCAACCCTATCATTATCAGCAAACCCTTAGTGGTGCTACAAACTGATACCAGTGCGCTTGGTTGGGGTACTACCAATTTCCATCTCCATCTGAGGAGGTAGATGAAAGGCACAGGAGGCATCATTATCACAGACACTGGGCATAAACTACCTGGAAATGTGGGGTGCGTTCTATGGCCTAAAGTCATACTGCTCTGGGATAAATCACCAGCGTGTTAGACTACAGAGTGACAATCTGACTAATACAATTTGGTAATGGTGTATCCAGAGAAATATTGGAATATCAGCTACTTAGCTACCAGGTAACCCAAAATTCAGTGACAGACATCAGGTCACGCAAATTCAATAAAATAAGACTTAATCACCAGTTACCAAACTGTGTTTCTTGGGAACCAGACCCTGGGACAGCAGGGACAGATGCTTTTCACTGCATTGAGGGGGCAATTGTTTATCTATGCATTCTCTCCTTTTCTGCATCATCAGTCGGGTATTACGAAAAATACAACAAGACTCAGCGTCTGTTAATTGGTAGTGCCGATTGGCCTACTTAACCATAGTTCCCTGTGATACTCAACATGGGGTTTAACCATGCATCACCATCCTGAAACAACCAGGTTATTGGTTCATCCCATAACAGGGGAACCCATCCATGTCAAAAACAACAAACCTATCAATTTGTAGAGTCTAAAGAAACCTCTACTGCAACTGGGACTGGCGGACTGAACATTGAACATTATCTCAGCGGGCCACAGACAGTCCACCAAAAACTATATCTGGTATACATCAGGAAATGGGAGATATATTGTCACAGAAACAACATCACCTACAGTTTGATGAACATAACGTCTGTTCTCGAATTCCTGGCAGGCCTCCATTATGATGAGGGGCTCAGTTACAGTGCCATTAACTGCGCCAGAAGTGCCCTATCAACATATCTATGGCGAGGATCAGAGCGTCATTCTGTTGGGACTCACCCCTGGTAACCAAACTTACGAGGGGAATTTTTAATATCTATCCCCCAAGAACCAGGTACTCTCTAAATGGGATATGAGTATTGCCCTAACGTTGCTAAGGAATTGGTCTCCAGCAACAGCTCTGTCCCTGCAAAGACTGACGCACAAAACAGGCATGCTGATGGCTTTGGTCACGGCACTAAGGGTACAGTCGTACATAAGTTAAGGCTGGACTATATGACTTCTTCAACAGGAATATAACGTTTCATATTACGAATTAGTCAAACAGAACAGGCCGGGATCATCAGGCCTCAAAATAGAATTTAGGGATTACCCTACAGATATCGTCTCTGTATAATAAGACAATTATTGTTCTATATGGAGAACACCAAAAACATCTGAGGCTATGAGATGGCACTACTAATCAGCCACAAACAAACCCACAAAAAAGTGTCGGTTCAAACTATTTCCAGATGGCTGAAACAGGTTTTAACAACAGCTGGGGTGGATACTAACATATTCAAATCTTATTCCACCTGGGCTGCAACTACATCGGCAGCTATGGAGTTGGATGTACCAATGAACCAAATCCTCGAGACAGCAGGATGGATCAGGGGAAAATGTTCCAACTATTCTACCACAAACCAGTAGTTAAACTGGAACTTTGCAGAGCCAATTTTAAGTTCTGTAATATAATTTCACCCCATAAATAGGGGCTATAATTTGTTGTTAACAATTTATCATGGATTTCAATGTTGGATTCATGTCTAAACATGTTAACACAATTCCTCCCACAGTCAATTAAGGCAGATGTGATGCATGGACTCGTTTCCACGGCATGAAATCACAGAGCTTTGAAATCTTCACATAGTCACTCACGTGACTCCGAAGTAAAATAGTAAGATTAAACGAGAACTTACCAGTTCGAAGTTTGATCGTTATTTTATGAGGAGTACGTTGAGGGAATACGTGCCCTCCGCTCCCACCCTTGATCATATACTCAACTGGTATTTTCTTCTCAATCTTACTATGTTCAGTCATTACAGTTATCTGTGATTTCACACCGCTGCTTTGAAGAATGACACGCATGCGTCCTGGCGGGGTTCTTCACGTATTCCCTCAACGTAGTCCTCATAAAATAACGATCA
Source organism: Amblyraja radiata (assembly GCF_010909765.2). Taxonomy (NCBI): domain Eukaryota; kingdom Metazoa; phylum Chordata; class Chondrichthyes; order Rajiformes; family Rajidae; genus Amblyraja; species Amblyraja radiata. Next base: position 20,534,954 of record NC_045988.1, read on the forward strand.
AACTTCGAACTGGTAAGTTCTCGTTTAATCTTACTATTATGTGTTTCAGATCAATATCCTTGGGATGAGAAGTTACTGAGCCTGACATATCAAATAGATCTAAAGATAGTCACAAAGTGCTGGCGTCACTCAACAGGTCAGGCAGCATCTCTGTAGAAAAAGGATCCCTTTTCTCCAGAGATGCTGCCTGACCATTGTCAGCGGTAAGAAGTTGGTGTCCTGGCAATATTGAGTGTTAGTTAACCAGCAGGGACGTGGTGGTCAGAGAGCCAACAGCAACTTTACTGAATACAGACCCTGATGTCTCAAACAATGTCTTAAGGTGGTGGCATTTAGAGGACAAAAGGAAAATGATTAGGTGATCAATCTGGCTACTTTAAATTAATTAAAAGGGAAAGATAAAATAATTTCAGATCATTTTCAGGTTACTTTTTGGTAAATGTGTACAGAAAGATACATTTGTGATCGCACAGTACACCAAAGGTTCACCACAATCAGTCTGAAGAAGAGACCCTGCCCAAAACGTTACCTATCCACATTCTCCAGAAATACTGCCTGACCCGCAGAGTTACTACAGCATTTTGTGTCCTTTTGTGTAAACCAGCGTCTTTAGTTTTAGTTTTGAGATACAGGGTGGAAACAGGCCCTTTGGCCCATCGAGTCTGCGCCAACCACGATCCTCCATACACTCGTTCTATCCTATACATCAGAAGCAAATGTACAAAAGCAAATAAATATATCTCCAATTAAGTGTTCCACACTTCATGAATGAGAGGGGAAGATGATCCTTCACCCAGAGGATAAGAAAATCTTTAGATTTATCTTCCCTAAATTGTAGCGCAGAAAGTATCTGGATAGTGGTAGCAATTTATGAGAAACTAGAGGAAGGGGACATATTGTTTTAAAAATTGCTGGAAATCTGATGTAAAAACAGATAATGTGGGGAATACTCGGCTGGTCAGGCAGCAACTGTGGAAGGAGAAACACAAACGAACATTTAAGGTTGAGAATAAAGAATGTAATGAGTAACTGCATCAAAGGTAGAAGTGGAGGTTTGGATAGGACAAAGGGAATACTTTGTCATGTGGATGAGGATCATCCTAAAGCAGATTAACAAAGGTAGTTAGAAGGTGATGACAAACAAAGAAGCTCATTGTGTTAATGTCAGTGCTGGAGGACAGGTCCAACAGGTGAAGCTGTGCCAATGGAGGATGATAAACAGAGCCAAGAACACAGATCAATCATTTACAGCAGAAAAGGCCAATGCTGATATTGTATTGTATTGTATTGTATTCAAATTTATTGTCATTGTCTCAATTAGAGACAACGAAATGAATTTTCCTTACAGGCAGTATCATAAAAATAAATAAATAATTAATAATAAAACATATTAAAAAATAAAATTGAATTAAAAAAATTGAATTAAAAAAAGAAAAGCACAAACACAGAAAGTCCACGACACAACATAACACAGTGGCACCAAGGTGAGGAAGGCACCATAGTCCAGCCAGCCTCCCTCCGATCTTCCCAGATGTTCACCCGTGGTCGGGGCCTTCCGAGCACCCGCAGTCGCCACCCCGGGCGGCCCGATGCTCAGGCCCTCTCGCCGGACTGATGGAACGCCGACGCCGATCCCCGACGGTGAAAATCCTCCTCAGCGGCCCGGACCTCCCGATCAGCCGCCTCCCACCGGAGTCCGCAGCCCCCGAGTCCGCAGGCCGAGCCGGGCAGAGTCGTAGGACCCCACGATGTTTGTCAGCGCCGCCCGCGTTGGGAGCTCCGCGAACCACAGCTCCAGGATGTCGGTGCCGCGGGCTCCAGACGGTGATCCCCGGTAAGGCATCGCCAGCCCCGCGATGTATCAGCGCTGTCCCGCCGCTGCTGGAGCTCTGGTCGATCCCGGCAGGAAAGGCCGCGCCAATCCAGTAGGTAGGCCGCTGAGGGGGGTGAGGAACCGACTCGAATAATAGTCGCGTCCTCTCCAGGAAGCGACCGAAGGACGGTATCCCCCTTACCGTGGCCTCTTCCCCCACATAAAGACATTTAAAAAAACATAAAAAACACACTTTAACATAACTAAAAAAACAAAAAAACAAAAGATATTTCCGAGTATGAAAATTGTATGAAGGTGGAGGCTGCTGGCACCAGCGCCACCGGAAGTACAAAGGTACTTCCTTTGACTTGATATTGACAGAGAAAGCAAGCTACACAGGATAGACAAACTGACAACGTGACTAAATTAAAGATGAGTTGTTGTTCCTCAAGCTTGCACTGCAGGAGACCAGTGCAGGTGACCACAGACAGAGCAATTAGAGAAGGGATGGGGTGGGGAATTCAAACAACCAAGTGAGGTGTTCAAATTTAGTAGAAGCAAGAAGCTGCAGGTAGGGGTAGAAATCCTGTGGGTGGTGGGGGGGGGGGGGGGGGCCCGCCCCCCCCCATGCTTTGAGAGGTGGGGGACGATCCCCCCACATGTTTTGTCATGCGGACTTATTCAGCCGCTTTCTAAGGGCCATTCGCGGGTCCTTTCAGCGCCCGGCGCGGCTTAAAATCAAACTGCTGCATCGAAGCGATCGAGGCTCCCGATGTTGAAGCCCCCGCCAGTCGATGAAAAGCCCCACGGCCGAAGCCTCGCGTGTGTGCGCATGCGCGCGCTCGGCCGCCAAGACATTGTGTCCCCCGCAGGTTCAGACAGTGATTTCCGTGCCTGGCCGCAGGTGCTGGTTACATAAAAGAACACAAGTGTGCTGGGGTAACTCAGCGTCTCTGGAGGAAATGTTTCGGTGACGTTTTGGGTCAGGATCCTTCTTCAGACTGATTGTAAGGGGTGGATGGGAAGAAAGCTGGAAGAAAGGAGGGGCAGGACAAAGTGTGGCAGGTAATAGTAGCAACGTTACAACTTTTTTAGATTTTAAAAATCAAGTCTGCAATTTATCCCATCAGATAAAGCATAAAAAGAAGTTTAATTTGACATCTAACTCACTTTCATATATTCAGTATTAAAAAAGTTATGGCAATTTTCATACTCGGAAATTAGCATCTTGTTCCATATTGCTTTTCCATTGACAGGCGAGAAGACACATAGAAACATAGAAAATATGTGCAGGAGTAGACCATTTGGCCTTTCGAGCCAGCACCGCCATTCAATATGCTCATGGCTGATCATCCAAAATCACTACCCCGTTCCTGCTTTTTTCCCCATATCCCTTGATTCATTTGGCAGATGGTTGAAGCCTTCTCCCAACCAGAAACGTCACCTATCCATGTTCTCCAGAGATGCGGCCTGACCCGCTGAGTTACTCCAGCACTTTTGGTAAATCAGCATCTGCAGTTCCTTGTTTCTACTAATACCAGAGAGATGCTAAGTCTACTGCACGGTGAACTAGGGAAGGCTTGGAGCAACAATTGACACAGTAACTTCACAGAAAAGTGGTTCTATCAGGCAGACATTAGCTTTACACCTTCAGTCTGGAACAGCTTTGTTTGATTTCACTTCATTTAGGCAGCTGGTATACAGGCCTCTATTATTATAGAAACATAGAAAATAGGTGCAGGAGTAGGCCATTCGGCCCTTCGAGCCTGCACCGCCATTCAATATGATCATGGCTGATCATCCAACTCAGTATCCTGTACCTGCCTTCTCTCCATACCCCCTGATCCCTTTAGCCACAAGGGCCACATCTAACTCCCTCTTAAATATAGCCAATGAACTGGCCTCAACTACCTTCTGTGGCAGAGAATTCCAGAGATTCACCACTCTCTGTGTGAAAAATATCTGTCTAATCACCGCTTCTCCGTGGGTTGTCACCTGGTCGTGGTGGAGAAGCTTGTGCGGACCTGAGATCCTGAGAGCGATGCCGTCTGGAGCTATGCTCCTGGTAGGGCCACCCATGGCGGTAAGGTCGAGGGGGAGGTCTCTGACAAAGAGCAATCCAACCAAGACCTCAACGGTGGAACAGGCGGAGGATGATGGCTGACCTTAGTGGAGCATCACAACGGCTGGGAAGGCGGATGAAGTCTGCAGCAGAAAAGGGTCTCCGGTTGTCTTGGACTCCATGCCACTGGATCCTGATGCAGATCTGTCAAGGACCGTGGGATGGCTGCCTGTGCACCAGTCTCCCCACGTTAAACAAAGTCACGCACAGGCGTCCTCCATATAGGGAATAGCACCCTGGAGACACCCATGGTCAGCCACGACCGAAGGGGGCCAAAGAATCACTGCTGGGGAATAAAACACATTGCCTTCTCTCCCTGCCCCACCCTGTTAGATGCGGCCACAATTGCTCAGATTTTTCAATGTATTTTTAACATATTCTTCAAGGATCATTTGGTCATCTTCCATTGTTGCATGTGAGACCCTGATCTCCAACAACTTGCTGTGGTGTATCAAACATTACAGCATTGAAACTACTGAATCAATGCTTCAGTGACATCTACAATGCTCAGGGTAGTCCTTCAGTCATGAAAGGCACTATCAAAAATGCAAACTCTTTCTTGTCTTTGAACAGATTACTTTGAGTAATTAATTCCATGCAAAAACTGGTGTCCCCATTCCCGTGACCGTGCTCAGTTTTACATGACATTGCAATGAGTAATTACAGTGGTAAAATGCAAGGAAACCCTCACACTTGTTTGTCTGAAATAGTCTCAGAAGCCACTCTGTTCAAGAGCTGTTAGGGAAGGGCACTAAATGCTGACCTTGCCCACATCCTGTCAAATGAATTAGTAGTAAACAGACTTGCTTCCCCTGTGTTCCCACTGGTTCCTGTGGGCAGGGGCATCTCATGGTTGCCTGTTTAAGGTCATAAGGTCATAAGTGATAGGAACAGAATTGGGCCATTCGGCCCATCAAATCTACTCCGCCATTCAATCATGGTTGATCTATCTCTCCCTCCTTACCCCATTCTCCTGCCTTCTCCCCATTACCCCTGGCACCCATGCTATTCAATAATCTATCTAACACTGCCTTAAAAATACCCATTGACTTTGTGGCCTCCTCAGCCTTCTGTGACAAAGAATTCCATGGATTCACCAACCTCTGACTTAAGAAGTTCTTTCTCATCCTAAAGGAATGTCCTTTAATTCTGAGGCTATGACCTCTGGTCCTAGACTCTCCCACTAGTGGAAACGTATTCTCCAAATCCACTCTATCCAGTCCTTTCACTATTCGGTACATTTCAATAAGGTCCCCCCTGTATCTGAGCTGTCAGCTGTTCTGAGTTTAGCCCCATTGTGGTGTAACTTAACACGATGGATGGTGTCCTCACTGTTCATTTCCAGGTCGATGCCAGACGATCACCTTCTTTAACTCTTTCTCCGCCACAGTATACCAGTTGCTGCAAACTGAATAGCTTGCTTGGTTATCAACAGATTGGAATCAATTGCAGTGTGGACTGGGTAAAGATGGTGTAGTTATGATCATACAGCACAGAAACAAGCCCTTTGGCCCAACCATAAGACCATGAGACACAGAAGCAGAGTTAGGCCATTCAGCCCATCGAGTCTGCTCCGCCAAATGATTATGACTGATCTGCTTTTCTCTCTCAATCCCATTCTCCTGCCTTCTCCCCGTAAAATTTGATGCCCTTACTAATCAAGAACCTATCAATCTCCACTTCAATAATACCAAATGATTTGATCACCACTGCCATCTGTGACAATGAATTCCATGGTTTCCCCATCCTTCTCATCTCCATTTTACAGCACAGAAACAGGCCCTTCGGCCCAACTTGCCCACACTAGGCAACATGCCCCATCGATATTAGACCTACTGCCCGCATTTGGCCCATAACCCTCTAAACCTTTCATATCTCTAATTGTCTCTTAAATATTATGAAAGTACCTGCCTCAACTACCACCTCCAGCAACCTTCCATATACCCACCACCCTTTGTGTAAATAAGTTATCCCTCGGGTTCCTATCAAATCTTACCCTCCCTCAACTTAAACCTATGTCCTCTGGTTCTTAATTCTCCAACTCTGGGCTAAAGACTATATTTTAAAATCTAAAATAGGCACAAAAAGCTGGATTAACTCAGGCAGCATCTCTGGAGAGAAGGAATGGGTGTCTTTTCAGGTTGAGACCCTTCTCATAATTTTGTACACCTCTATTAGATTACCCCTCATCTTCCTGTGCTCCAAGGAATACAGCCCTAGCCTGCTCAACCTCTCCCTATAGCTCAGGCCCTCGAGTCCTGGCAACATCCTTGTGAATCTTCTCTGCACCTTTTCCAGTTTGACAATATCCTGTAACATGGCGACCAAAACTGAACCTAATACTGTAGCTATGGCCTCAACAATATCTTATACAACTGCAACATGACCTGCCAACTTCTATACTCAATACCTGACCGATGAGGACCAATGTGCCAAAAGCCTTTAGACCACCTTTCTACCTTTGACACCACTCTCGAGACTAATAAGGAACAAAGATGTGTTTTGTTTATTCAGCCCTTGGTTGAGTGACAAATTGAAATGAGAGCCCTGGCTTAAAACAAAGGCTTTCTCTAGAAGATTGAAGGAAATAAAATAGTATAAAAGGGCAGACCGAGACATCAGAAGCGACAACCCCGGGAACAACCATCGCAGGAAGGGGGATCCGCTTCTGAAGCTCAGAAAAGTCTACCCCCGACCAACAGAGTGAATCTGGCCAATTCATTCATGTGGGTAATATGTGTGTAAGTCGTGAGTCTTGTGATTTAGTGTAAGAAGTAATAAGCCGGAATAATAAATCAAATTAGCAGTTATTAGAAGTCAGTGGTTTATATGTGTGCTGGAATAACTTGAATGCTAATAAAGATTAAATTGAACTAAATGTGTAGGAATGAACTGCAGATGCTGGTTTAGAAGTTAGTTGAACTAAACCTTGGTTTAGAGTTCTTTGTTTGAGACATCAGTTGATTGTAGAGGTAATAAGATCAACGCCCGAGATCCAGGTACTCTTCATGTTGACTGTAATAAACTTCAGTGCACATCATGCTCTGAAGAATAGCCAGGGTAACTTCAGTGGAATTAGACTCATGCACTTTCAAGAACAACAGAAAGAATATTGCACACATCTTTGGTGCTGGACAATTAAGTTCATAACTAAGAGATTGGGCATCACGGCGTTGCAGTGGTAGAGTTGCAGCCTTACAGCGCCAGAGACCCAGGTTCAATCCTAACTATGAGTGCTGTCTGAACGAAGTTTGCACGTTCTCTCTGTGACCATGTGGGTTTTCTCCGGGTGCTCCGATTTCTTCCCACACTCCAAAGATGTGCAGGTTTGTAGGTTAATTAGCTTTGGTAAAATTGTAAATTGTCCCTAATGTGTGTAGGACAGTGTTAGAGTACGGGGTGATCACCAGTCAGCCCGGACTGGGTGAGCCAAACGACCTGTTTACGCTTTGTTTCTCTAAAGTCCAAAATAAAGTGACCTAAAGCTTTGTCCTGCAATGTTCTAACAGATTTAAGTAGTTCTGTTTTTATTCAATAATTGGTATATTGAATGTTAGAGTTAGGAATGGTGTGACAATTCATTGCTGAGAAGTATGCCAATGCCTTCAGTCTGTTTGCCTATATCGTCAATATTTGCAGCATGAATTGTAATATTAAAGCACCTGTGGGCTCTAATCTATGATGCCTCAAGGTGCGTGATTGTAGCACAGGAATTACAGGAGTTAATATGTAGACACTAGCATTCCACAAACAGTCAATTGATGCTGACCAGATCCAGTAAAAATCTGATGATCCACTATTGACATGTTAGAAACTCTGCCGATTTGACATTTGGCTCACCTGGTTCAATTTCAAGCACAAAGATAGACACAAAATGCTGGAGTTATGGGCCTGTCCCACTTAGGCGATTTTTCAGGCGACTGCCAGAGTGGAACACACATGCATTGCTTCCTTCACCAGCCCGTTATACAGGCGGGGGACAGGGCAAGAGGACGGAGCGCTGTCTGAGTGAAATTCACACGGTGCAAAGTTTCGGGTCGAGAGCCTTCTTCAGACTGGTTACGGATAAGGGAAACGAGCGATGTAGACGATGGTGTATAGAGTTAGAGAACAATGAATGAAAGATATGCAAAAAAGTAACCACGCTAAAGGAAACAGGCCATTGTTAGCTGTTTATTGGGTGAAAACGACGCCTGTGCGACTTGGATGGTGGAGGAATAGAGAGAGAGGGAATTTCGGGGTTACTTGAAGTTAGAGAGATCAATAATGCGCCATGATTCTCACACCTTTTAAAATGGCCACAACATTATTCCCAAGCTCTTCCTAAATTCACGAGGTCCATAGGAGTGGAATTAGGCCATTTGGTCCATCGAGTCTACTCCACGATTCGATCATAGCTGATCAATTTTTCCCTCTGAACTCCATTCTCCTGCCTTCTCCCCATAATCCCTGACACCCTTACTAATCAAGAAGCTGTCAATATACACTTTAAAAAATACCCTATGCCTTGGCCTCTGCAGCCATCTGTGTCAAGGAATTCTACAGATTCACCAGCCTCTGTCTAAAGATATTCCTCCTCATTGCCATTCTAAAGGTAAATCCTTTTATTCTGAGGTTGTGCGCTCTGGTTCTAGACACTCTCAACACTGGAAACATCCTTTACACCCAAATAGGCCTTTCATTATCTGTTAAGTTTTAATGATACCCCCCCCCCCCCCCGCCTCATCCTTCTAAACTCCAGCAAGTAAAGGCCCAGAGCCATCAAACGCTCCTCATAGATTAACCCATTTATCCCAAGGATCATTCTCGTAAACCTCCTCTGGACCCTCTTCGGCGCCAATGCATCCTTATTCAGACCGGGAGCCCAAAACTGCTCACAATGCTCCAAATGTGTCCTCGCCGGCGCCTTATAAAGCCTCAGCTTTACACCCTTGTTTTGATATTCTAGCTCCATTGAAATGAATGCCTTATATTGCCTTCTTTACCAACTGACTCAATATGCAAATTCACCATTTGGGAATCCTGCACCAGTTCCCCCAAGTCACTTTGCACCTCTGATTTTGGAAATCTTTCCACTTAGAAAATAGTCTACGCATTTCTTCCTTCTGCCAAAGTGGGTGACTGTACTCGTTGCTGCGCTCTATTCCATTTGCCACATCATTGCCCACTTTCCAAGTCCTTCTGCAGAATACCTGCATCCTCAACACTACCCGCCCCTCCATCTACAGTATCTTCGTACCAAAATTCCATCATCCAAAGTCATTGATATACAACGTGAAAAGTTATGGACACAAAACGAGCCGCTGTGGAACACCACAAGTCACCTGCAACCATTCCGACAATACCCCAGTCCACAGACCAATGTCATCGACCTTATCAAGTCAACAAGGCTCGGTGCCCATGTTCCTTCTAAACTCATCTCGTTCACTGGCAAATCTCCGTGTTACATCTGAAAGTAAACTAAAAGTGGGTCGAACTATTAATACGACTAGTAGTCCAGAAATTCTGCCACTCACCAAAGTGGCAAGAATGTCGGATTATCATAGATCTGTTTAGTGGGAGCATTCAGTAGTGGAGGCATTCAGCTTCTGCCTCTCCACACTACAAACTCAGTCACTGGAAGAGCATTACACCACACGCAGCTACATAACAGTCTCTTTCAGGCATGTTTTATCAAGCAGAAGTTAAAAAAAATTACCACATTAAAAAATAATTAAAGCAACTAATTTTGAGTAAAATGAGTGGTTAATTGGCCAATTAAGAGAAATGAGGGACTTACTGTTTTCACGCCAAAAAAGTTGCTGCATGTGCTTCAATGCACAAGTTTCATTTATTTTTTACAGAAATTATAAAGAATTATGGTCAACTGATATTTTCATCTCATTTTATTTAATTCCTAATCTTGTGGGGTCGGCTGAGGGTAAGTTTGCCCCCAGGCTTCTGGCACATGCTGGTAATCTCTGTGGGAGAGATGTCTGCCCACTCACACTTATGATCTCACCTTCTGTGTGTGTAGTTTGTGTTCCGCTCCTCACACCCCAGTGAATGGGATTTTATATTAATTGTCCTGTACATTGAAACTTAAGCATCTTCTCTCAGCCCACAGTTAAGTTCCTAAATGCTGTGACAGTTGTGTTGACTAAACTCCTGGAAAACTGACTTGAAATGCCATCGTAGAAGGTAATTTACTGAGCTACAACTAAATGGAAAATTTACTCCAAAGATGTACAGGTTTGTTGGTTAATTGACTTGGTAAAATTTTAAATTGGCCCTAGTGTGTGTAAGATAGTGTTAGTGTGCGGGGATCACTGGTCGGCACAGACTCGGTGGGCCAAAGGGCCTGTCTCTGCGCTGTAGCTCTAAACTAAACTAAACGTTGACGCGAAGATAGACACAAAAAGCTTGAGTAACTTAGCGGGACAGGCAGCATCTCTGGAGCAAAGGAATAGGTGACAATTCGTGTCAAGACCCTTCTTCAGATTAATGTCTCAACCCAAAACAACACCCATTCCTTCTCTCCAGAGATGCTGCCTGTTCCGCTGAGATACTCCAGCTTTTTGTGTCTATTTTCGGTGTAAACCAGCATCTGCAGTTCCTTCCTACACTAAACGTTGACACAGATATTTTTGTCTGAGATCAATAATATCCTTTATCATTCTTTCTCTCAATGAGCAGAAAAGCAAATACACGCATAGTTTTATTGGCCATTTGATTATTGAGTACTAAACCTTCCAAATAATAGTTAATTACAAGATAGATTGTTTTTTACTGGAAGGTACAACATGCTGGAGTAACTCTACGGGTCAGGCAGCATCCCTGGAGAGCATGGTAGGTGACATTTTGGATGGGGACCGTTCTTCATTGATTCATATTGAAGATAGACCCAGTGGAATAGGCAGCATCTCTGGAGAGAAGGAATGGGTGACGTTTCGGGTCGAGACCCTTCTTCAGACGTGTGACAGATTGCTTGTTTTTCTGTGATGTCTTAAAATTAAAGACTGTGCATTCAAATCCCTCCCTATTTTTCTCACAGACATCCTCATGGACACACTTCCACATCTATAATCTTTAAGGAACTCCATGTGCTCTGCAATTCTCCAAATCTACTCTTTTTCAGTTTATTTATTTCACTCCATTATTAGCTTCAAAGTCAAAGTTAAAGTCAAAGTCAACGTCAATTTTATTCATGTTTAAGAAGGAACTGCAGATGCTGGAAAATCGAAGGTATACAGAAATGCTGGAGAGACTCAGCGGGTGCAGCAGCATCTATGGAACGAAGGAAATAGGCAACGTTTCGGCCCGAAACGTTGCCTATTTCCTTCGCTCCATAGATGCTGCTGCACCCGCTGAGTTTCTCCAGCATTTTTGTATACCTTCAATTTTATTCGTCACATGCACCCGAAGGTGCAGTGAAATGAATTTGACAGCAGCGATACACTTAAAAAGAACACACAATACACAATAAAATTTTACACAAACTGCATCTTCATTTTGCCAAAATCTCTAGTTTGGGAATTTCCTCCCTAAACATTCCCAGCTGTCCAATTCTATCTCTTTCTTCTTTAAAATGTGATTTAAAACCCATTGGTTTGTTCAAGGTTTCGGCCACTTGTGTTAATTTTACCTGATGTGCCACTTGCTTCCCACCTTTCCGCTTAGTATACACTCTGAATCGTTTTCCTGTAGATAAACTGCATACAGGTATTCCACAATTCATGAATGTTTGATTTATGGATTTTTAATACATCGCTGGTGACCCTTTGTGGTGGGGGTGCCTTCAAATTAAATATCTATTTTTCACTGTGATTAATTACACACCACTCACCATGCAGACAAATAGGTTTCACCATAGCTGTCAAGCATTTTACATAGCTTTTTCAAGTTATGACATTTTATTTCACCAAAAGTTTTCTAAATTGTATTTCTTCCATAAATCAAGGAATGGCTGTGGAAATGTGAACATTGGCTTTGAAGCAGTGAAGCGTTTCGAATAGAAGTCTTCTCTAATAGGTACATATTTCAATTTTGATTTGTTTCTAAACTAGTCAAAGTTTTCTTGGTCATTTGTTATATCAACGAGCAACAGCACAAACAATTCCAAGGAATGCTTTCTTCAAGTTTCAGAATTCATTTACTTATAAAATCCAATTATTTTCGACAGCAGCAGAAATACAAAATTATGCAAGAATTTAAATGAATCAACTTTCTATTTGGGGTGATATAACTATAGGAACCAATATATTTTTCTGCATTAAACTGTGTGAATTGATTCATGAACCAATGGTATAGGGTTACATTGTTTCCTAACTGTTATAATATATCACCAAAAAAAATAATTAAAATCACCAGATTCCAGCACCGTGCATTTGGACTTTTGCTAAAGCAATGTTTCAAAGAGCCACTTAAATCCATCAGGCAAATAAACTCATTTACATCAGGCTCCACCAACATCCCTACTGTCTTTTCTCTTGATACAGGTGAGTCCTTGCAGTATTCAATTTTATCATTAAACCTTATTAGTGATTGGGGTAAAATAACATTATAACTGCAAAGGGATGCATTGGTGAACCAACAGGGAAAGTTTAATAAATGATCATCTCAGGATGTGGGTATTGTTGGCCAAGTCAACGTTTATTACCCAATCTTTGCCTTGTTTGCATTAACTCTGTTGCCAATCAAGCCACTTAGAGGGCAGTTCAGAGACAAGCAAATCAGTAGGTATGAATCTTATATAGGCCAAGCTATGCAAGAAGATCAGTGTTTTGTCCCAAAAGGACAGGCATTAATGTCTGAGAAACAAATAATCACAAAATAGAAGGAATCCATCGCAAGGTACACGTGTAACAAGCCAACCTAATGGAATTTTAACACAAAACAAATCCAATGAAAATTTGACATGAAAGAAGTGGAATCCAGTGGGAGCGGCCATGAAAGGGACATGGCCTATTGGGAATTTAATACAATCACAATTCAATGAAACTTGCATGAACAGAGCATTATTCATTACAAAACGCTAACAGCGATTGACAAAATTAACATTGAAAGACAATTTTAAATCCGCTGATGCTGCTATGCAACTCCTTGAAACTATTGATTTTTTAGCGAGAATTCATTCAGCTTTCTTACTGAGCATCTGCGCTTCGGTAGCTATTTGCTCGTCTGTGGCTATTATATTGTGAGCCTTCTTAGTGTTTTGAAGAAAAAAGTAATTCAACTAAAATATGCTGGAAACTAAAATTAATTGAAGAGATATAAACTGACATAATTGAGATGGGGCATAATTGGAAGAAGAGCATATACGAGTGGCTCATTGTTATGTAATTATGTGTATGATTGACCATAAGCTTTCTTTCCAAAGCTGGTCTAAATAATTTGATGCTGAGATCAACTATTGCCTACAAGAACATAACATTTTATTCCTTTAATTTTTCAAATATACATTTCAGGGGAAGATTAAATGTAATCCCATAGACACAAACTAGAGTTATGGCAATAATCTCATTGGCCTGTATGTAAAAATTAAAGAATTTCACAGTACCTTGAATTAATTAAACATGATGATAAAGGAACCATGGAACATATATAGACACAAAATATATGGACATACAGGGAGATTAATATTGAATGTAAACTCCCGGAAACTTATACACATAAGTTCTTATAGTTACAATGGCGATATATGTCAGCTCCTTGTTGCAGTTATATTAAACAAATAAATTAATTATGAAGCACAATGCTGTTTTAATATTTCTTAAGCTTTCCTTTGTGTTAGCGATGTCTACCTCGCTGCTCGCCTTGTTAAGATACAAACCATTTGAACGGCTGGTTTAAATAGATCACTTGGTACTTGGCGTTGGATGTGTATACCTGACCGACGTTACAGTACAGTGAATAGAAACTGTCGGGATTCTTGCTGGGTTCTCGTTACAGTTAATGCTAATGTTTACTTATTTATTTTGCTTTGCGTGGAGCTCTTAATAAAGTAGCTTTCACCTCCTTCGGCGATTGTGTTTGATTATTTTTAAAAACTAACATCGTGAGGGCAAGCTTTATGTAATTTAACACTATGAAATATTATTGAGGAGGGGGAAATTGAATGGGATTTCAGGAGAAGTAAGGGAGCTATAAATTAATTAAACGGATGGGCTTAGGTGACAAAGAATTTCGACGATAAGTCATGGCAAGAGATGGAGGAATTTTGGATGGAAAGATTTTGTTTAAAACATTTGTTACTGATGGAAGTCAATGCAAACTTTAAGTTGAGAACATATTTAAAAGGAGTTATTGTCATTTTTTCCGCTCACTTCTTATTTTATTGTAATTACATTTGCACGCAATAATTTCCATTTTACAAAGACTATTGCGGTTCAGATAAAACTAATTAAAATTCTGTTTGTTTTTCCTCCTGGGAGACCAGGTCTGAGTTTTGACCCGTGCTTACATTTCAATAGTAAATTGATAGAAAGAGACTCGCCCGAGTGTTATCTCTATACAAGATGGCCCAATGACTCAACAAAGAGACACTTAACTAGTTTTACATATTTCTTTTTAGGGGGTAAAAAAGAGACGCAGTTAACTCGAGTCAAGAGAGAAAAGGCGGAAATGCATATCAAAAAGGTCATTAAAATTTGTAATCAGCCCCTATTGTATTGAAGGAAAAAAAGTGTTTATTTGAGGACAGAATGAGAGAGGAAGAGAGATGCTTGGAGAGCCTTATACAAACCTTGATTGTTGAGTAAAAGCAATTGTAAAGGGTCTGTGTGAAGAAGGTTTAGTACTTACTTCGAGATCTGTGGCTGGGCTTGAAGGAGTGTAGATGCCTCGTTCCTCTCAGAGGCCTGTCCGGCGGACAGGTACATTGACATCGGCAGACTTTAGAGCTCTCTGCCTCGACAAAAAGGTATAGATAAAGCAAGAGTGAAGCAAAGGAAGGCATCATGTAGGAAATGTGCTGGGGAGAGTTACCACCGTGGCCGGTAACGACGGCAGCATCAGCAGCACCGACTTAGTCTGATGCCTGTCTTATTCCAGCCCCTTGGTAAATTATTGGAATTTGTTATCATGCATGTTTGCAACTGCTTTTGTGTTTTTCCTCTTCTTTTTCTAAGTTGTCGAACAATGGGGCAGAAAGGCTTGATGGCACCATGCTGGGACAAGGGCTGAGCTGGGGACCAGGGCTGACTGCAACATCTATGGAATCCAGAGAGGGGGAAAAGAAGAGAGAGCAAGATTCCCTTTGTAAAACCTCACTCGAAACTACACCGTCAGAAAAGCAACATTTCCAAACACTGAGGCATGCTCTGCATTTTTTTTTTTTCACTTCTGAAATTTACCAGCAAAAAAAACACACAGATTTCTGTCCAGCTGAGTTGGTTTCTTCCTCTCCAGGATCGGGGAGGTAGAGGTTTACCATCCTTGAAAGATTGTCACATAAAGGATGTCAGCCCTTTAGAAATTCTGTTTTCAAACAGTATTGACTATCCTGTGATAGATTTTACCGCCTGTCTGCGCTGCCTTTGTGAGGTTTCTGTTGAGTTCGAACTGTTGGAAAGCAGGAGCAACAGTTTACAAAGAATGCCAAATGATTCTAAAACAGTAGCAACAGACAATGCCGCCCCACACCAACCAAACAAATTGCAGCTTCAAATACAAATAAAAGTATCTGGGTTTTTTTTTAAAGAAAATCTAAATTACATTTTATTTACTAGGCATTTCACCATTCTTAATAATCACTTGGAACTACTAAGCAATGTTTGGTTTTCAATTAGTTCTGTGGCTGTGTTCAGTAGCGCCGAGTTAACCATGCCCAATGAAGCTGGGCTTGACTGTGGTTCCGAATGTGCTTAGTATTACCGTGTTTTACTGAACCAGCTTCCATTTGGATTTAGCTGGAATACAAATGAGACTTGACTGGATTCAGTTAACGTTCGTTAATGAATCCGCCATTTCACCTGATATTCAATACTGTTGACGTCATCGAGGTCAAGGAAGTGGATAGACAACTAGTGTGATGCCTCCCAGGATGGGTCTCACGTTTCCCCCTCCCACCCCTATCATCTCCCCCCCCCCCCCCCCCCCCCCCCCCCCATTGCAATGTACAACATAGCTCTACCATCCTGGGGCGTGAGAGAGTCAAACAGTGACAAGAACCCCATCTCCAATTGTGAAGACTGTGATCTCAATTTGCTTGTGATGCTGAGATTTTTTTTCTGAATTGTCTCTGTTTGTCAAGAATGTACATTCTGCCCGCTGATTTACCACTTAATGGGATCACGTCCATTATTTATAGCTTCATGCCAATCCTCTTAGGTGATTGCTACTTAGGGCTATTCCCAGCAAGACTGTGAAGGAAAGAATTGCAGATGCTGGTTTACACTGAAGATAGACACAAATTGCTGGAGTAACTCAGCGTGACAGGCAGCATCTCTGGAGAGAAGGAATGGGTGAAGTTTCGGGTCGAGATCCTTCTTCAGGAATGCGTGATGATTTGGGATGAGGTCCTTCTTCAGACTCAGGGGAGAAGTAATCTAGAGATATGGAAGGGCGAGGTGTGAAAACGACTGTTCAAAGCAGACGATGATAAGGAAATGTAGAATGATACATTGTTGGCTGAGGGGAAGGTGATAAGGAGATGACAGTACTGAAGTTTAAACCAGCATCTGCAGTTCCTTCTTACACACTGACAGTCCTTCTGATTCATTTTACTGATTGTATGCCTCCTTGTCATCTTCCCCTCAGCTGACAATGTACCATTCTACATTTCCTTATCATCGTCTGCTGTGATCTTCATTTTCACACCTTACCCTTCCATATCACTGGACACCCTCTCCCCTGACTCTCAGTCTGAAGTTCATTAGGTTCACAATATTATCTGGACAAGCACTTAGAGTCTTACAGTGTGGAAACAGATCCTTTGGCCCTACTTACCCTTGCCAAGCAAAGTGCTTCATCTAGTCCCACCTGCGTGCGTTTGGCCCATATCCCTCCAATCCTTCCCTATCAATGTACACGTCCAAATGTCTTTTAAATATTGCTATAGTACCTGGTCCAACTATCTCCTCTGCAACTTATTCCATTTACTCACCTCCCTCTGTGTGAAAAAGTTGCCCCTCAGATTCCTACTAATTCTGTTTCTTGATTACCCTACTCTGGGCAAAAGACTCTGTGCATCTACCCTATCTATTCCCTTCATGATCTTATACAGTACACCTCTATAAGATCCTCCCTCATCATCCTGCCCTCCAAGGAATAAAGTCCTAGCCTGCTCAACCTCTCCCTATAGCTCACATACTCGAGTCTTGGCAGCATCCTCGTAAATCTTCTCTGCACTCTTTCCAATTTAACAACATATTTCCTAAAGGATTGAATTACCAACTGCCGGTAAACAGGATTAGTATAGCTAACTGCTTAGTGGTCAACATGGTGGTGCAGTGGTAGAGTTGGTGCCTTACAGCGGCAGAGACCTGGTTTCTCTCCTGACCACGTGTGCTGTCTGAATGAAATTTCCCCCGTGACCTGCATGAGTTTTCTCCGGGTGCTCCGTTTCCTCCCACACTCCAAAGATTTTGGTAAAATTGTAAATTGTCCCTAGTGTGTGTAGGATAGTCTTAGTGTGCGGGGATCACTGGTCAGCACGGACTTGGCGGGCCGAAGGGCCTGTTTCCACGCTGTATCTCTAAACTAAACTAAACTAAACTAAACTAAACATGTTTAAGAAAGAACTGCAGATGCTGGAGAAATCAAATGTAGACAAAAAGTGCTGGAGAAACTCAGTGGGTGTGGCAGCATCTTTGGAGTGAAGGAATTGGCGACGTTTTGGGTCGAGACCCTTTTTCAGACTGACGTTTCGGGTCGAGACCCTTCTTCAGACCTCTAAACATGGATAGACACAAAAAGTTGGAGTAACTCAGTGCAACTGGCAGCATCTCTGGAGAGAAGGAACGGGTGACATTTCGAGTCGAGACCCTTCTTCAGACTGGTTAGGGATAAGGTGAACGAGAGATATAAACAATGATGTAGGGCGCTAAAGAACAATGAATAAAAGATATGCAAAATAAATAACCTAAACTAAACATGGAGATGGTGGGCTGAATGGCCTGTTTCTGTGCTGTATGATGCTGTAATGAAACACGTAATAAATAGGAGATAAATACTATTGGAAGAAGTTGTGAGCGCAGCAATAGTGAACCATTTACAGCTGCAAAGGCTATCATTTGCTGGTTTGATCCTTCACCTGCAAGACTTGCTCGCTGCAGGGGCAAGACTGCCACGCTCTCGTTCGCCTGTCAGGTAGTCCAGGAGCAGGCCCAAACGGCGGGGGCCCATTTTCTCCCAATTTGACCTTTAAATTGGGCCCTAATCATCCCTGTGGGGAAACAGCACATTGTAATCCCCCTTGCTGATGGGATACCATTTTCCTGAGCCGCGGGATCCCATCGATCCAGCCTGACAGGCTGAGCTCTAACAATGCATGAAATGGAGTGAGGCAGAGGCCCCAGAAGCAAAACCTTTGTCCTGCCGCTCGGCAGGTGATCGGAACGGAGCTGTGGCCCACACACGACCTCGACCTTAGAATTGCAAGGTACAAGCATCCAACCCCAGGTTGCTCGGCTTTTGCTGCTGAATCGAAAATGGAGTCCCTGGATGTGTTTGCGAGTTAGTTAATTTCAAAGTACATCCTACTCCGACGGAGCTGCAGAGAAAAGGAGGCACATCGGAGATGTGAGGGCCTGAAAGTGTTTTTTGTG
The DNA here is from genome assembly GCF_010909765.2 of Amblyraja radiata. Taxonomy (NCBI): domain Eukaryota; kingdom Metazoa; phylum Chordata; class Chondrichthyes; order Rajiformes; family Rajidae; genus Amblyraja; species Amblyraja radiata. The sequence goes on from NC_045988.1 coordinate 20,553,636, forward strand.
CTCAGACAAAGGAGCGCTGGGCAATGATGGACTTCTGCCTGACTGGAGTTCAATAGAGGTGGCCCCAGCCCAGGGCTTCACTCTCCTTGCAGACCGCGTCCAGCTGGCTGTCAAACAAAGAGGCGGCTCTCGATGTGAAATGACGTGCCATTGAAAACGGGCTTTGTTTCAATTATTTTCCCACTATGGGAGAAAGTAGCCGCTCGGAGGGAAGGGAGGCCTTGATTAGCCCAGATCGCTCAGAAGCGTGTGATGTGCAAGAAAATAAAGTGGTTGTTGTCGGGGAGGGGGGTTGGGGGGGGGTGGGGGGGGGGGGGGGTGGGGGGGTAGTTTGTGTGATGTGGATTCTGGGCATGTGCCAGCTATGATAGTTTGGACACAGACAGTCTGGGCTGACTGACAGCCTCCCAATCACAGCCCAAAGGAATGATCTCACAAAATTAGCACAAGTCACTGCCACTTAAACAAATCCTTAATGAAATATTATTGCAACTGAACCAAACTCAAATTAAACAACCTTCTCCCCTGCTAATCCAAATTGAACCTTACTCTTTAAAGGGACATTAGCTCTGAATGCTGTCCAGCACAGGATAAATACTGTAAAGTAATTCACAATAACACTGAGACCTTTCAGTTTAGTTTTTAGCAATACGGAATGGAAATTGGCACTTCGGCCCACCGAGTCCACACCGACAATCGATCACCTGTTCGCACTAGTTCTGTTATCCCGCTTTCATAGAAACATAGAAACATGGAAAATAGGTGCAGTAGGAGGCCATTCGGCCCTTCGAGCCAGTAACGCCATTCATTGTGATCCTGGCTGATCGTCCCCAATCAATAACCCATGCCTGCCTTCTCCCCATATCCCTTGATTCCACTAGCCCCTAGAGCTCTATCTAACTCTCTCTTAAATCCATCCAGTGATTTGGCCTCCTCTGCCTCCTGTGGCAGGGAATTCCACAAAGTCACAACTCTCTGGGTGAAAAAGTTTTTTCTGACCACAGTCTTAAATGACCTCCCCTTTATTCTAAGACTGTGGCCCCTGGTTCTGGACTCGTCCAACATTGGGAACATTTTTCCTGCATCTAGCTTGTCCAGTCCTTTTATAATTTTATATTTTTCTATAAGATCCCCCCTCAACCTTCTAAACTCCAGTGAATACAAGCCTAGTCTTTTCAATCGCTCCTCATATGACAGTCCCGCCATCCCTGGGATCAATCTCGTGAACCTACGCTGCACTGCCTCAATCACAAGGATGTCCTTCCTCAACTTTCTCATCCACTCCCACCACAATGGGGGCAAATTCACAGAAAGCCGATGAACCTACAAATCCGCATGTCTTTGGGATGTGGGAGGAAACCGGAGCACCCGCAGTAGTCACAGGGAGGGTGTGCAAACTCCACACAGACAAGTCCCTGGCGCTGTGAGGAAGCAGCTCTAGCTCTGTCTTCAGTGCCGCCCATATCTCTCACTGAAAAATCTCAAGAAATACCTTATATTCAGTTCAATCAAACATTTTTTTTAACATGATTAATAGCAATACAAAATAGCAAAAAAATGTTTGAAGCGGTAACGACCAGAGAAACTATGGCCATTGTCCATGGAGAGACAGAGAATATTGAGAGCTTCTGACAAATTGTGGCAAGGATCAGCTGAAAACCTGAAACAATGATGGGGAGATTTTAATTTGAAATGGAGTATTCGAGGTAAGGAACCAAGGCAGGCGAATGGAAATAAATGAGCCATGGCTAGGTAGCACAGTGGCACAGTGGCATAGCGAGGAGTGTTGCTGCCTCACTGCTCAAGTGACCCAGGTTCGATCCTGACCTCTGGTGCTGTCTACATAGCGTTTATATATTCTCCTAAAATAGACAGAATGTGCTGGAGTAACTCGGCGGGCCAGGCAGCATCACTGGAGAAAAAAGATAGGTGATGTTTCGGATCGGGACCTTTCTTTAGACTGCAAGTAGGGGGTCGGGCAGCGAGTGAAGAGCCGGAAGCAAAAAAAGACCAGGACCAATCAGGGCCAGCCACAAATAACCTCAGGCAAGGCGGTACCTGGTAGGTTCATTGTTGGCTGGGGAAGGTGCTTCTTCTGTCGTATGTCTTTTAGAACCGCAGCTCCGTTGAGGCGAGCCAGGCCAACGTGTCATCGTCCAGGCCAATCAGACCTCGTTCACCATTCGGTGGCCGGTGTTTGGGGCAACTGGTGACGATGTGCTCCACTGTCTGTGTTGGGTCCCCACATTCGCAGGAGGCGCTCGCTGTCCACAAGGCCCCACCTTTTCATCGCTACTCCATAGCGTCCGATGCCTGTCCTCAAGCGGTTGAGGGTTGTCCACTGCTTTCGGGGCAGGACCTGGCCAGGGACATCCATGGGGTCATGGATGTACTGGTGGGGAGGGTTCAATCTCAAGAGAAACAACGTGGAGAACTGTGGAGCTGGTAAAACAATTAGAGGAAGGAGACAAGGAGTGAGAGGGGAGCAGGAGGGAGTGTGAGATGAAATCACTTCAAATTAGAGAATTCAATGTTCATGCCGTTGGATTGTAAGCTACCCAAGCAAAATATTCTTCTCATGGACTTCCAGAATGCTCTGGTTTCCTTCCAAAAATATAAGGGTGGTCAGGTTAATTGACCACAGCAGATTGCTTTTTGTACATAGGTGATTAGTAAAATCTGGTGGAATTGATGGGCAAATCAGGAGAATCAAACTTAAACACCTTCGAGAAGCAAACGGGATCTGTGTAGTTTTCATGTAAATGAGTGCTTGGTGGTCAGTGTGCATTCAATGGGCCGAGAGCTACTGTTTCCATGCCTTATGACTCTAATTGAATAGCAGAATGGCCTTGTGTTGTTCCTATTGACAGTTAAGAGTAGATCATGCAAAGACCAAAGCAGCCATTCCATATTCAAAGAGCTGATATGTCAGTCATTTTAATTCACATTCAATATACTTATAAATAACAAAGTTCAGAAAAATGTTAATATATTCATAAGTTTGTAATTCGCCAGAATTTCGCCATTCGGCCCATTAAGTCTACTCCACCGTTCAATCATGACTGATCTATCTTTCCCTCTCAACTCCATTATCCTGCCCTCTCCCCATAATTCCTGACACCACTACTAATAAAAAATCTGTCAATCTCTGCTAAATCCATCCATAAATGGCCTCCACAGCTTTCTGCGGCAATTAATTTCAGAGATTCACCTCCCTCTGACTAAAGGAATTCCTCCTCATCTCCTTTCTAAGACTCTCCCACCAGGGAAACATCCTCTCCACATCCACCCTCTCCAAGCCTTTCACTATTTGATGTTTTAATGAGGTACCCCCACATCCTTCTTATCTGCAGCAAGTACAGGTTTGCAGATTGGCTTTTGATTACATTGAGTGAGCTGCCAGAGAAAGTGGTGGAGGCAAGTACAATTGTAACATTTTAGAGTCACAGTCATAAAGTTATATTGAATGGAAACAGGCCCCTCGGCCCAACTTGTCCATACCGACCAAGATGCCCCATCTACATTAGTCCCAACTGCTCATATCCCATTAAACCTTTCCTGTCCATGGACCTGTCCAATTGTCTTTTAAATGCTGTTATAGTACCTGCCTCAACTACCTCCACCGGCAGCTAATTCCATATACCTACCACCCTCTGTGCAAAAAGTTTGCCCACCTTAAATCTCACCTTAAATTTTAAAGACATTGAGAGGAAATGCTTGGATGTATATGGGCCAGTCGCAGGCATGTGAGACCATCTCCGTTAAGCAACTTGGTAGGCATGGATGAGTTGGGCCAAAGGTCATGTTTCCGTGCTGCTTTGCTCCATAACTCTATATTGTCATTCTCTAACTACCACATTGACCATTGTACAAGATGACGTCAGCAACGTATCATAGACACAAAATGCTGTAGTAACTCAGTAACTCAGTGGGACAGGCAGCATCTCTGGAGAAGAATGGGTGACGTTTCTGGTCGAGACCCTTCTTCAGACTCATCAACTTATCTCTACACAGTGTTTTTTTCCTGTCTACAATAAGGTGCAGGGATACATGGTTATTAAACATACATGTTATGTGGCCGTTAACTGAAATAACAACATGTAACTTTCTAGAGATGCCGATATACATTACCAATGCAAACTGTGACAAAAAAGCAACAACTCTACGGCGATCCTGTCCTCACCCTTTCAGAGATACTCCCTTTCTTCTATGCATCCTTCCATTACCCTCTCTGCAACTTAAAATTAATTAGTTTTCTCTCCTCCCCAATTCTGGATTTGCACATGAATCGCTCATTATACTCTCGGCAGGAAGTTAAGTTTGGTAATTAGTGATGTAAGTGCGTTTTTAACTAAGCTATAATTGTCAAGCAATTCAGTCTGGAATTGGAATTGTGGAGTTAAATTCTTCAGTCGAAGAATTGTTCACAGAAATCTGGAAAATATATGACCTGGAGCCCAGAAGTTGAATTGTTTTGTGCTTTTTCCCCCCAGCATTATCCAATCCAAAATCGATTTAACCAGGAGTAAATTGCTCTGGCAATCATTTCTGTTTAATACTAGACATGATTGCACCAAAGAGAGTAACGACAAACATTACCAGGACATTGCTTGGGGCACACAAGAGATTGCACTTGCTATAATCTTGAGCAAAATACAAGGTGCTGGAGGAACACAGGGGCCAGGTAGCATCAGTGGGGAGAATGGATAGATTATGTTTCAGATTGAAGAAGGGTCCTGACCAGAAATGTCACCTGTTATTGTAAGATGTCTCATTTGTTCTTCTCCCCACTCCTGTTAGGCAGAAAATTGAATGTGCACACTGCCAGATTCAGGAACAGCTTACAGTATGTCCCTGTGTTATCAGCCCTTCGGATGGTCCTTCCATAAGCTAGGATACTGTCTGATTCACCTCTACCCCATTGTGTTCTTTGGATTTTCTCTATGGAACTGCTGCATTATAATGCTGAGAACTATATTCTGCAATCTGTATCTTCCCCTTTGCTCCACGCACTGTACTTGAGTTTGGCTTGATTGTATTTATGTATAGTATTATGTTATTTTATTGGATAGCATGTAAAACATAGCTTCCCAATGTACAACGGTACATGGGACAATAATAATTCCAATCCTAAACCTATTCTCTCCACAGGTTCTGCCTGACCTGTTGAAGTCCTCCAGCACTTTGTTCATTAACTAGGGCCTGTGACTGTTTCAGTTATGAAGAGAGACTGGATAAGCAATACAATACAATATAATACAATACAATACTGTTTATTTGTCATTTGAACCTCACATGAAGCTCAAACGAAATTTGGTTTCTGCAGTCATACAACAAGAAAAGAACCAAGACACACACCAACACAATCCACACAAACATCCATCACAGCGAATCTCTTCCTCACTGTGATGGAAGGCAAAGTCTTGTCTCTCCCCTTCTCTCCATTCTTCTCCCGATATCAAAGTCAAAGTCAATGCCCCCGACGGGCGCTAGCAAGTCCCGCGGCAGTTTAAACCATGCCGGGTGATGTAAGGCCCCGCTCCAGGTCACCTTCAACCCCGCAATTCAGGTGGGAGAAGTCGCCGTTACCGGTACCCCGCAAAGCGGTCTCCCACCGGGCACCCGCGAGCTCCCGGTGTCACCATCAACCAGAGTCGGGTCACAGCAGCGCGCCAACGCAGCTCTCCACGCTCCGAAGCCGGCCAGCTCCACGATGGTAGGTCCGCAGCTCCGCCGGCTCCGCGACTTGAGCCCCCAGGTCATTCCGGTTGGAGGCCGCTCCACGGTGCTAGGCCCCAACGACAACGGAGACCCAACAGGGAAAAGGTCGGGTCCCCGTACAGGGAAGAGACTTAAAAGTTTCCCCCACCCACACCCCCGCCCCCCACACATACACAGTCAAAAACCCACTACAAACTATACCCTTAACAGAACTATAAAATAAAAAAAGACAGACGGACTGCAGAGGCTGTGCTTATTCTCCATGGAGTAGAGGAGGCTGCGTTGGGACCATAGTGAGATACGCAAATCTACACGGGACATAGATAGTTAGATGGCAAGAAGTGTAGGAAAGAACTACAAATGCCGGTTTAAATCAAAGGCAGACACAAAATGCTGGAGTAACTCCTCCTCCGGCATCTCGTTCCATACACCTACAACCCTTTGTGTAAAAAAATCACCCCTCTGTTTCCTATCAAATTTTTCCCCCCTCACCTTAAACCTATGTCATCTGGTTCTCGGTTCCCCAGTTCTGGACAAAAGGCTGTGTGCATTTACCTGATCCATTTCTCTCGTGATTTTATACACCTCTAACCTGATGTACTCTGGAAATAGTTGGAATTCGATTTTCAAGGCATAAGTTTTAAATGTATCTTCTTTTCTTAATTTAACTTTCTTCTCTTTTTTTCCTCTCCTCATTGAAACATTCTTCTCCTCCCCTCAAATATCTTTTTTTTAATATCTCACACCCGCTTTCCCTCGTTATTGTTGCTCTGTTGAGTTCTCAGTAGATTAATCTTATTCCTCTGTTTGGGCTCTATGAAGCATAAAAATCCCAAGCTGTGGCGTGCAGCGAAATGCTTAACTCACAGGGTGTGTGCTGTGATATGGCCTGTACAGGCAGGATTCATCGCTAAGTAAATGACTGGTGTTTGGAACTTCAGCCACAAGCCAAACTCCTCTCAGGGTCAAACTTCTCCCTGTACAGCTTTCTCTCACAGACTGGATAGTGACACATTTGTGTAAATCAAGGATCCATTCCGACAGAATTAAATGCAAAAGACAGAAATCTCTTATTGGCAGAACTAACTTTTTTTTCCCCCAAGATTTATATTTTAATTAAAAAACAGTTTTATATTCCTCTTTCATTAAGATTAGAGTTTGCTTTCAGGATATCTAGTTCATTAAACGCTATAAGTGAATATTAAAATTAAAAAAAAAATTTAAATGAAGTGCGGCAGGGTGGCACAGCAGTAGAGTTGCTGCCTTACAGCGCTAGAGGTTCAATCCTGACTATGGGTGCTGTCTGTACGGAGTTTGTACATTCTTCCTGTGACCTGCATGGGTTTTCTCCAGGTGCTCCGGTTTCCTCTCTACATGCCAAAGGCATACAGGTATGTGGGTTTAAGGTGAGACGGGAAAGATTTAATTGGAACCAGAGGGGTAATTTAATTACACAAAGGGTTGTGGGTGTATGGAACACCCTGTTACACAAGGTCCCAGGAATGAACTTTGTGAACCCTGACGGCATTATATCCATTGCATGTATATTATTTCTTAAACATAAAAATCTAAATGATAATCAGGACTAACACTCTGTAAACTTGCATCAACATTTTCTTACCTTTCCACTCCATTACTTTTGCAACAATAGCCCAAAAGTCTATTAGACTTGCTAATTACTTGCTACCTGCATGTCAAGTCAGTGTTCAGATGTCAGACCTCTACGGGGAACGCTGGTCGGTGCGGACTTGGTAACCTGAAGGGCCTGTTTCCACGCTGTATTTCTAAAACTAAACTAAAAAAAACAGAGGCACTGACTCTTATTTCAAGCCATCCCAGGATCAGCCTTGCCCACCAGTGCTGTCTACGTGGAGTTTGTATGTTCCACCTGAAATCACGGGACTGGACTGAGTTAGTTTGTCCTGTTGAATCCTGGCATCTTCAGGATACATCAGTTCGACATAGGTTCAGCATCTTCATCTGGGGCTTGTTGTGACCCTGCCTACCATTTGCTCCTCGTTGAAATACAAGATCTGACAGTAAGTCCCAACCAAGTATAAACATAAGTTCTAAGAAACAGCAGACTGAGATTATGATCTCATGAGGCAGCTATAACATTTCTGACTCGGTGATATGACAAAATATGATGAGCGTTTGACAGCACTGGGCCTATATTCACTGGAGTTTAGAAGAATGAGGGGCGACCTCATTGAAACGTACAGAATAGTGAAAGGCTTGGATAGAATGGATGTGGAGAGGATGTTTCCACTGGTGGGAGATTAGAGGAGAATCAAATACACAGGACAAGATGTTAAGAAGTCCCTTGTGCCAATAGGTGGGGAGCATTTCACGACATTCGTTGATTGTTGAGAGTGGTAGACGCTCAACATCTGTGGGGGGGGGGCGGGGGGGGGGGGGGGGGGGGTGGGGGAATGGATACGTATATCTTGGCCTGGGTAACCTTTAGGACAGTTGGGCACAGGACACATCATCAGTAGTGTACCCTTGCATCACTGGGTGTTTCGGCCTTTTATCACTATACACCCTCCACAAGGGCGGCCCGCTGCAGGATGATCAGCCCTCAGCGCGTGTCCCGTGTCAAACCGTCCCAAAGATTCACCCTGAAATACTTGGGGCCCAGCATGGATCTTTCCGCTTGAGCCAAATCCACCGGCTGCTTCTTTCAGCCGCCTCTGAGAGTGATCTTATGGTCTTCCGCAGAGCCTGACCGTGGATTCCAAGCTCCTTCAGCAGTCTGATAGTAGATGACGCAACAAATCCTCTGCATCCCACTTCAACTGGATAGACTTTGGTGTTCCAGCCACGCTGCGTTGCCTCTGCTGCAAGCTCTGCGTAATGCAGCTTCTTACGCTCATAGGCCTCCTCAACAGAGTTCTCCCATGGAACTGTGAGCTCTATGATGTAAGCAGTCTTCTGTGAAGGGGACCAGAACACCAAGTCTGGCCTGAGGTTGGTGGAAGCAATTTCAGGTGGAAAAACTAGTTGTCGGCCAATGTCCGCCAGCATCCTCCAGTCGCGGGCCCTGCATAGGTTTCCTTCTTCTGATCTGGTGGAAGGATGTTTAGATGTTTTCTGTCCTTCTCGGACAAAGGTTGTTGCCCTTAGGGGGAGGGGGTTGCTTGCTCTCGGAGGCAAGGAGTTGGTCGCACACCGCCTGTTCTCAAGGGCTGATGCCAGGCTTTTTAGTACCTGATTATGCCGCCACGTGTATCTCCCTTGCGTGAGGCTGGTCTTGCAGCCTACCATGATGTGTTTGAGGGTCGCTGGAGTTGGGCAGAGGGCACAGGTTGGATCCTCGCCGTACCACTGATGGAGGTTCTTTGGTGATGGAAGCACGTCATAAGTCGCTCTGATGATGAAGCTGATCTTGCTTGCTTCCATTTCCCATAGTTCTTTCCAGCTGATCTTCCTCCGCTCCACACCTTCCCACTGCATCCATTGCCCCTGTTTGGCAAGAGAGACCGCCTTTGCACTTCTTGCGGCCTCCTCTTGTCGCCGCACCTCCTCGACCACCAATGTCCTCCGCTCTGATGTTGTGGCCTTTCGCCAAGTTGGTTTACTTGTCGTAAGGCCAAAGCCTCCTCTTCCCTGCTGGACTTGCCCCACGATGTCTTTGTATCTCAGGGCTGATGAAGCTTGCTGTAATGCATCAGATGGCGTCCACTTCCGGCCAGTTACTAGGGGCGGCGCAACAGCACTGATGGTCTTGTCTCTAGAGTCCCTCAGTGTCATCTGAAGTCTTACTTTAGAACACTTGTATTCCTCTGTTAGACTAGTGAGAGGTAGTTCCAGGACCCCTTTGCCATATAGGCCGATGTTAGTTAGACATCGTGGGACCCCGAGCCATTTCTTCGCGTATGAAGTTATGGTTCGCTCCATCTTCTCCACAGTTGTTATTGGGGCTTCATAAATGGTCAGTGGCCACATTGTCCGAGGAAGGAGTCCAAACTGTAGGCACCAGAGCTTCAGTTTCCCAGGCAGTAGGGTCTGATTGATGTTCTCCAGGCCATTGACAATTTCTTGCCTTAGTTGTTCCACCTGCTCTTTATCCTTGAGACTTGCATTGTACCATCTGCCCAGGCTTTTAACTGGCTGTTCAGACACTGTTGGTATAGGGTCGTCACCGATACAGAACCTTGTGTCTCTAAGCACCCCCTTGACTATGGAGATGCTTCGAGATTTACATGGTTTGATCTTCATTCGGGCCCACTTGATGTTCTCCTGCAGCTTTCCAAGTAGCCGCTTGGTGCATGCTGCAGTAGTGGTTAGTGTGGTCATGTCGTCCATGTATGCCCTGATGGGTGGCAGACGGAGCCCAGCCCTGGTTCGTTCACCGCCCACCACCCATTTTGAGGCCCTGATGATGACTTCCATGGCCATTGTAAAGGCCAAGGGTGAGACTGTGCAGCCTGCCATGATGCCTACTTCCAAGCGCTGCCATGTTGTACTGAAGTCAGCTGTTGTGAAGCACAGCTGCAGGTCTTGGAAATAGCTCTTGACCAGTGTGGTGATGAGCTCTGGTACATGGAAAAAGGCAAAAGATTCCCAAAGGAGTTCATGGGGAACTGAACCAAATGCATTGGCCAGATCGAGGAAGATCACATGTAGGTCTCTCTTCTCCTTCTTAGCTGCTTGGATCTGGTGCCAGATCATGCTTGTATGCTCCAAGCAGCCCGAAAATCCTGGAATTCCTGCTTTCTGTACAGATGTATCAATGTACTTGTTTGTTACCAGATAGGTGGACAGCCTTTGTGATACAATGCTGAAAAAGATTTTTCCCTCGACGTTGAGGAGACATATTGGCCGGAATTGGCTGATGTCTGACGCATTCTTTTCTTTAGGTATTAGCACGCCGCCGGCCCTTCGCCACGCCTTAGGTATTGTTTGCTTCTTCCACACCACCCTCATGAGCTTCCATAGAAAGCGTAACACATCCGGTGCGTTCTTGTAGAGCTTGTATGGTACTCCATTTGGCCCCGGAGCTGATGCTGCTCTTGCTCGCCGGACAGTGTTCTCTACCTCTTTCCATCTTGGAGGGCTGGTGTCCAGGTTGAATTCAGGTGGTTGAATAGGCGGGATGTCATGTGGTGACTAACTGCTCATGCCTTTTCGTGTCTTGGTGGGCCTTTTCCAGGTGTTCCTCCAATTCCCGTTTTGATGTTTTCAAAGTTCCACTTTTTTCCTTTGCGAAGAGGTCTTTGATGAACTTGAAAGGGTCTTTGTAGAACCGTGTTCTTGTGTGTTCTTTCTTCCTGCGAAGTTTCCTCAAGTTCTCTGCTTTTCGCAAGGTTGCCAATCGGCTCTTGATGTCCTCTTGGAGTAGCATGAGACCTTCTCTCTCTGCCTCAGTTGCTTTTTTCCATTGCTTTTTCAACTGTCTCCTCTCTCTGATTAGCCTCTCGATCTCCTGCTGCCTCCTAGACTTGATTGGTGTTGGTAATTTCTTTCCACCTCTCCCTTTACTCACCCCAAACCGTTCTTCTCCATAGCTGTAGATTGTGTTGCCCATCCTTTCAAGCTTTTCCACTGCTGTGCCCGCTTGTTGCTCCAAGATATGTATAAGGTCACTGTTGACCGTCTCCCACTCTTTCTTTTCAACAGCTTTGGGCCATTTCACTCCAGGTTTGTGCCCTTTGATCTTTCCCTCCAATGGAGGTCTTTGTCGTTGTTGCGTGGGCTCCTCCACCGGCATTTCTGTGCTTGTATCACCCTCTTCAGTGACATGGGTGCTGATGCTCTGCGAACTTTGGTTTGAGTCCTGTCGCTGTGCTTCACTCGACTGATTTGACTGGTTGCTTCGTAAGAAGTACTGGTCAATGCGAGGCCCATGTCTCTGCTCTCTCAAACACTTTTTCCTCCCTTGGTGGATCTTCAAGCCCTTCACTGATGTAATTTTCTCCCAACCACAAATGCACACCTGAAGTTTGTGTCCCGCAGCTGTTGTGGATGTCTCATGTGCCATGCTCTCCTTGTCAGTAGTCGTTTCCGTTCCTTGGTCTGTAACCGTGTTATCAATCGGTGAGCCATCTTCCGCCCCCGCTCTCGCAGGCTCTAGGGGTATTCTCTTTAATTTACTTTTAGTAGCATTTAGCGGGTGTCTCCAACTAACTGAAACAGCGTTGGGGACTGCTATCATGGGTAGCTAGCCCATGACGGCCCCAGTGGGGTCTGTTCCCTCCTGTCAGCTGTCTCTCCAAGCTGTCACGTGGACTTTCCCATGTTGTCAGCTGTCCTTTCACAGCAGTCACTGGACGAGTCCAGATTATCAGAATCAAATACACAGGACAAGATGTTAAGAAGTCCCTTGTGCCAATAGGTGGGGAGCATTTCACGACATTCGTTGATTGTTGAGAGTGGTAGACGCTCAACATCTGTGGGGGGGGGGGGCGGGGGGGGGGGGGGGGGGGGGGGGTGGGGGAATGGATACGTATATCTTGGCCTGGGTAACCTTTAGGACAGTTGGGCACAGGACACATCATCAGTAGTGTACCCTTGCATCACTGGGTGTTTCGGCCTTTTATCACTATACACCCTCCACAAGGGCAGCCCGCTGCAGGATGATCAGCCCTCAGCGCGTGTCCCGTGTCAAACCGTCCCAAAGATTCACCCTGAAATACTTGGGGCCCAGCATGGATCTTTCCGCTTGAGCCAAATCCACCGGCTGCTTCTTTCAGCCGCCTCTGAGAGTGATCTTATGGTCTTCCGCAGAGCCTGACCGTGGATTCCAAGCTCCTTCAGCAGTCTGATGGTAGATGACGCAACAAATCCTCTGCATCCCACTTCAACTGGATAGACTTATGTGTTCCAGCCACGCTGCGTTGCCTCTGCTGCAAGCTCTGCGTAATGCAGCTTCTTACGCTCATAGGCCTCCTCAACAGAGTTCTCCCATGGAACTGTGAGCTCTATGATGTAAGCAGTCTTCTGTGAAGGGGACCAGAACACCAAGTCTGGCCTGAGGTTGGTGGAAGCAATTTCAGGTGGAAAAACTAGTTGTCGGCCAATGTCCGCCAGCATCCTCCAGTCGCGGGCCCTGCATAGGTTTCCTTCTTCTGATCTGGTGGAAGGATGTTTAGATGTTTTCTGTCCTTCTCGGACAAAGGTTGTTGCCCTTAGGGGGAGGGGGTTGCTTGCTCTCGGAGGCAAGGAGTTGGTCGCACACCGCCTGTTCTCAAGGGCTGATGCCAGGCTTTTTAGTACCTGATTATGCCGCCACGTGTATCTCCCTTGCGTGAGGCTGGTCTTGCAGCCTACCATGATGTGTTTGAGGGTCGCTGGAGTTGGGCAGAGGGCACAGGTTGGATCCTCGCCGTACCACTGATGGAGGTTCTTTGGTGATGGAAGCACGTCATAAGTCGCTCTGATGATGAAGCTGATCTTGCTTGCTTCCATTTCCCATAGTTCTTTCCAGCTGATCTTCCTCCGCTCCACACCTTCCCACTGCATCCATTGCCCCTGTTTGGCAAGAGAGACCGCCTTTGCACTTCTTGCGGCCTCCTCTTGTCGCCGCACCTCCTCGACCACCAATGTCCTCCGCTCTGATGTTGTGGCCTTTCGCCAAGTTGGTTTACTTGTCGTAAGGCCAAAGCCTCCTCTTCCCTGCTGGACTTGCCCCACGATGTCTTTGTATCTCAGGGCTGATGAAGCTTGCTGTAATGCATCAGATGGCGTCCACTTCCGGCCAGTTACTAGGGGCGGCGCAACAGCACTGATGGTCTTGTCTCTAGAGTCCCTCAGTGTCATCTGAAGTCTTACTTTAGAACACTTGTATTCCTCTGTTAGACTAGTGAGAGGTAGTTCCAGGACCCCTTTGCCATATAGGCCGATGTTAGTTAGACATCGTGGGACCCCGAGCCATTTCTTCGCGTATGAAGTTATGGTTCGCTCCATCTTCTCCACAGTTGTTATTGGGGCTTCATAAATGGTCAGTGGCCACATTGTCCGAGGAAGGAGTCCAAACTGTAGGCACCAGAGCTTCAGTTTCCCAGGCAGTAGGGTCTGATTGATGTTCTCCAGGCCATTGACAATTTCTTGCCTTAGTTGTTCCACCTGCTCTTTATCCTTGAGACTTGCATTGTACCATCTGCCCAGGCTTTTAACTGGCTGTTCAGACACTGTTGGTATAGGGTCGTCACCGATACAGAACCTTGTGTCTCTAAGCACCCCCTTGACTATGGAGATGCTTCGAGATTTACATGGTTTGATCTTCATTCGGGCCCACTTGATGTTCTCCTGCAGCTTTCCAAGTAGCCGCTTGGTGCATGCTGCAGTAGTGGTTAGTGTGGTCATGTCGTCCATGTATGCCCTGATGGGTGGCAGACGGAGCCCAGCCCTGGTTCGTTCACCGCCCACCACCCATTTTGAGGCCCTGATGATGACTTCCATGGCCATTGTAAAGGCCAAGGGTGAGACTGTGCAGCCTGCCATGATGCCTACTTCCAAGCGCTGCCATGTTGTACTGAAGTCAGCTGTTGTGAAGCACAGCTGCAGGTCTTGGAAATAGCTCTTGACCAGTGTGGTGATGAGCTCTGGTACATGGAAAAAGGCAAAAGATTCCCAAAGGAGTTCATGGGGAACTGAACCAAATGCATTGGCCAGATCGAGGAAGATCACATGTAGGTCTCTCTTCTCCTTCTTAGCTGCTTGGATCTGGTGCCAGATCATGCTTGTATGCTCCAAGCAGCCCGAAAATCCTGGAATTCCTGCTTTCTGTACAGATGTATCAATGTACTTGTTTGTTACCAGATAGGTGGACAGCCTTTGTGATACAATGCTGAAAAAGATTTTTCCCTCGACGTTGAGGAGACATATTGGCCGGAATTGGCTGATGTCTGACGCATTCTTTTCTTTAGGTATTAGCACGCCGCCGGCCCTTCGCCACGCCTTAGGTATTGTTTGCTTCTTCCACACCACCCTCATGAGCTTCCATAGAAAGCGTAACACATCCGGTGCGTTCTTGTAGAGCTTGTATGGTACTCCATTTGGCCCCGGAGCTGATGCTGCTCTTGCTCGCCGGACAGTGTTCTCTACCTCTTTCCATCTTGGAGGGCTGGTGTCCAGGTTGAATTCAGGTGGTTGAATAGGCGGGATGTCATGTGGGATGACTAACTGCTCATGCCTTTTCGTGTCTTGGTGGGCCTTTTCCAGGTGTTCCTCCAATTCCCGTTTTGATGTTTTCAAAGTTCCACTTTTTTCCTTTGCGAAGAGGTCTTTGATGAACTTGAAAGGGTCTTTGTAGAACCGTGTTCTTGTGTGTTCTTTCTTCCTGCGAAGTTTCCTCAAGTTCTCTGCTTTTCGCAAGGTTGCCAATCGGCTCTTGATGTCCTCTTGGAGTAGCATGAGACCTTCTCTCTCTGCCTCAGTTGCTTTTTTTCCATTGCTTTTTCAACTGTCTCCTCTCTCTGATTAGCCTCTCGATCTCCTGCTGCCTCCTAGACTTGATTGGTGTTGGTAATTTCTTTCCACCTCTCCCTTTACTCACCCCAAACCGTTCTTCTCCATAGCTGTAGATTGTGTTGCCCATCCTTTCAAGCTTTTCCACTGCTGTG